>NW_011499993.1:601142-623262 GCF_000495115.2 Populus euphratica
CCTGCTGAATACTGTGACCAGTATGATCCTTTGCTTGCTGTGCATCATAAGGTCCAACTAAAGACTGCAAATACGCAGATACTTCCTTGCAGGATATAAATTGTTGTCCAGAAGGGCTGGAAAAATGAAACAATAAAGCATGCAATGCCCGTTCAGAGAAATGTATAACCAGGGACTGGAGTTAGAGCAATACCTAAACAAGCAAGTGACTATACGAAACTCATCAGGCAATTCACATTATCAGCCATTATTTTGTATGATCATTTCAAATTCAAACTTTCATCAAATCTCAAAGATTACACATGCAACACCTCCAAACAAAACCGAACAGAAAAAACCATCAAAATCTCAAACCTTTCATCATCTCCCACCCCAAGATACAGAAAGCATTTCCTCTCAACAAAATAACAAAGCAGAATCTAATTTCAGTTTCATACTCATTTTCTCTTTTTCTTCATTTCCCACAAATAAATAAAAAAAGAAATGCACAAACCCCACGGAAAAAACAGACACAAAACAAATAAAATAGAAGCAGACCACCTTAGATATCTGCGGCAATAAACCCAAGCGCGCCCCTCTTTCCTTTTAAGTCCAAGAATAAGCTTCCAGCCAACAGGCAAGAAATCTCCAAACTCACCGGCATCAACAATCTTCCTCTTCTTTCTCCTACTACACCATTGTCCACCCAACTCTCTAAAAAACCCCAATAACTCTTCTTCCTTCTCCATCCCTTCAGTCCTTCTCTTCAACTCATCTTTATAAGGATCATCTAAACTCGCCAACCCCACTATATCTACAACCACCCCTTTTCTATTTACAATCTCCAACCCCATTTCCCTCTGCACAATACTCAAAGCTTTCACTTTGGGTTTTCTACCTCTTTTTCTCTTCCGTACCCCCGGCGGCATATCAAAATCTAAAACTTGTCGGGGTATTAATGAGTTGGAAATGATAGTGATGGGATGATTAAAATGATTGAAAGTATCGAATTCCACTGAGAAATCAGGTTCTTGAAACTCAGGGTGTGAAGATAAGAGGTTCTTGAGGAATTTAATTATGGTGGGGTTTTCGAGGCGGTCAGGGTCATTAGGGATGGGATTGTTAGGTGGGTCAGTGTGGGTTTTGGTGAAGGGAGTGGCGGCAAGGCGGTGGCGGTGGTGGTGGTGGGAAGGGCGGGCGAAGGTTTGGCGACGAGAGCCGGCGCTTTCATTGAAGTTTGTGCGGTCAATGGTAGGGGTTATGGTGTTATTAGTGGTGGAAGGTTGGGTGGAGAAGGTGAGGGAGAGTTTGTGGAGTTCAGACTGGGAAAGGGTTGCCATGTCTATGTAAGGGAGGAAGTTTGGTGGGAGAGGTTGCGGTGGTTTGGTGGTGGGGGGGGTGGTGGTGCGAGTGGCTGTTGTAGCCATTTTGGTGGTGGCGGAGCTGAGAGTAATGACGCTACCTCTGTTTAGAAAAACGAAGGAAAAAATAGGATCCAGCAAGCAGCCTATCACTATATTTTGCTTTCAAAACTTAAAATTTAGTCCAAGATCTATAAAATTTCTCAATTAGGTTCCAAAAGATTATTCTTTTCTCAATTTTCATCTTTTGTCAATTTCTTTCAACAGTGGAAGTCTTATGTGCAAAGTTTATGTACTCAAACGTCTTTGACTAAAAGCAATGATGAAAAAGTTAATTAATATTAACAAATTTTTTTTTCTAATTTGCATATTTGTGCCCTAAAACTATAGAAAAATCTGATTGAAAATAACATCTATAATAAGATTGGAACTCAATTGAAAATAAATATATAGGTTCAGGATGTTCTCTTTTATTGTTAGTTGGATATTTATAAGTTCTGTTTGGTTAGTATTTTCTGTTTATATATAAAAAAAAAACATACAGATAGGATAAAAATATGTTTTATTAAACAGATATGAATAGATAAAATGAATTTTTATATTTTAAAATAAAAAATATAAGAAAACATATTTCATAAACTATGTTTTTTTTTTTTTGGTCCGAAACATTAATCAAACACTACCACAACGTTTGAGTTTATTTCACTAGTTTTCTCTTATGGTTTGGTTCGTTTTCTGAAAATTGGCTTCATATCAACGTTTGAAACCTGATGAATTCCAACATTTTTCAATTTCAATGTACGCTAGAAACAGCCATAGATATCAATCACTCCATATTGCTTTCTCAAAACCTGAGTTTTCGACAAAATCATAGAATGAATTGGAATTCAATCCGATAATTTCATGGGATTCAATTATATTTTAATCTAATTTTGGAATTTGTTTTTTGGTTGATGTAATTAAGCATCTCTCTCATCATGCGGAAAGTTCAAAGGAAATTTTAAGCAAAACAGGCAAAGATGTTGGTTGAGGTAGTAGAAAGTAGAAAACATGAATAGCCTGTACTTCATTCTCAACAAAAATATTGAGAAGGGACCTTCAGAAAGCACTCCTGCAGCATATAGTTATCATCTGTGTCTTCATGTCATAAATCTCTTGAATGTACTGCCAGAGTTTTTAATATTGAGAAGTTATTTATTCAGAAATAAACAAGAGATTGCTTGTGAAGTGTGAATTTTTCCGTTGGAAGTTGTAAGGAGGGGAAAAAAAAAAAAAAACTTTACAGCGAATTTGAATACAGACAATCTGTCATCTTCCTCAAGAATCATGAACCTCTGACATTCTTAAAGTGATTTAACAGTTGGATAGACTCGAACTGTCGTACCAAAGCTTGAAAAATTAAGGAAGATGTGCATGCAACTGGGACATCGTAACGTTTCATCTTAATTTCCATGAAGTTCTTGATCACCAGCATACACTGAAAGTGTCTGCTTGGTGTAGCAACTAGCTTCTCGTAACCAGCCTCCTCCTTCTTCTGCTCTTCTTCGACTTTAGCTTCGCTGCTAGAGATCGAAGGCTCTCGAGTTGAATCTTTTTCATCTTGAAAAGGTTGTAAAATCGCCTGATTTGCTAGACAAGGGAAAGAAGAGAAAGATCTTATCCCACGATATAGAGAAAGAAATAGATATACAATTTGTTTTAATCCTAGTTTTGAATGGATTAAGACTTTAATTAGGAGCTGCTTTAATGTGTTTTAAAGCATATAAACAAATTTAAATAAAAAAATCAATTTTCAAGAATTAAATATTAAAAAATAAAATAAAAAATCAATTTAAAAATATTAAAAAAATATCAAATATGATACCAAAATAAAATAAAATATAATTATGTAAAAGGCCAAGTCAATTAAAGTTAACATGAAAAATTCACAACTTAAATCATAAAATTGGATTATCCTCATTGAAAGAATAAAAATAAAAAAACTTCATCTTTAATAAATTCAACGTTAAAGAATGAAATTGAAAAATAAAAAATATATAAAAAAATAATCAATTTTCAACCTATGCTTATATTTAATATCATGATCTAAATCATGAAACTAGAATAATTACATGAAGACTAATCATCAATTAATCCAAAGATAAAGTATGAAATAAAAAAAAAATTAATTCAAAAAAGAATCCAAAGCCAAAAAAACAAAAAAAAAACAATCAAATTTAACATAAAATAAAATGATGAGAGATAAAATTAAAAAAATAAATTCAATTAAGAAAATGATATAAAATAGGAAAGAAATAGCAATAAAAAAAATAAAGATTGTATTTGATATAAAAATCAATAAAAAAAACAATTCAACACAAATAAAAATTACTAAAAATAATAATAACTATAATTTAAATAAAAATAAATAGAAAAACAATTTTACCTTTAGTTGAATCAACAAAATTCCAAGAAGATGAAAAAGAAAATAAAAGGAGGAGAAAAAAACTATACCATAGAGACTCTCATCAGTTGGGTAACCCCATCAGCTTTGCTATCATTGAGCACTTTGGAAGACATAATGATTGAATATTTTTATTTATTGTACAACATCGCATGCCCCATTTAAATAACATAGGTAACATTTACTCGCTGATGCATGCTATATATATATATATTTAATGGGCTGATTTATCTCTTGTTTAAATTGATTATAATGAAAATACCATGATTGAAATATCCTTTAATACCCATTTTATTTTATTTTATTTTTACTTTTAAGGATAAATAAATTTATTTTACTATAAAAAAAACAAAACAACTGAAAAATCTAGACGTCAGCTTAAAAAAACAAGAACTTTCAAAGATATTTAAATTATTTATTATACATAAAAAAATATTATAAAATTTATTTATCCTTGATTAATATAATAATAATAAATATATTCTATGAAAAAGATTATTTTACCCTAATGATCAATTCAATTTTTGTGTGTGAAAAGTAAAATTGAGATTACATTGCAGCTATTCTGGAATTCACAGTTAAAACATGGTCTACTTTATTTTATTTCTTTTGGTCTTATATATATATATATTGTCTCAGTATGTCAACTTAGTGACTTATTAACCTTATGTTTTATATAGACTAGATTTTAAATTAAATTAGATAAAAGTTGATTAACTAAACTAGTTAAAAATAAATTTTATTTTTTAAAATAAAGTTGCTTTAATTTTTTTTTTAAAGAACTATTAAAATGACGCAATTTAATACACTCAATCCATTAGTATAAATCAAACTGGAACCAGAATAATTTTAATGACTGTGGTTTAAGGCAAAGTAACGTGTCTTCCTGTGGAAAGTGAACATTCATAGAAACCGAGTCCCCAAAAATCATATGAAATTGAAATATTGATAATTACGTTAGTGAAGTTTTTAAGTCCCATCATGAAGTGGATTAATTAAAAATTAAAAAATGGGGTGAGAGAGGCTCGAACTCTCGACCTCAGGATAACTTGGAAGCTATGAGACCTACGCGCTAGCCAACTGCGCCACCACCCCAGGATGTCAGCGGTTTCAAAGAAAAAAACTTACTGTTAAGAAACATTCAAGAAAGTATAAAACCCATAGTTTTTAAACCCGGCCCGGTGGTCGGCCCGGTCCAAGGCCCGGGTTCCGGTTTTTGACCGGGTCAATTTTTATTTTTTTAAAAAAATTAAAACGACGTCGTTTTAGTAAAAAACAAATAAAAGTCAACGGATTACAATCGGGTTTTTGACCGGGTTTTGTCGGGTCGTCCGGGTTTCCGGGTCACACCGGGTCATGGCTTACCTTATTTTTTCATCAACCCGGCCCGGTTCCAGCCCCGGGTCATCCGGGTCCCGGGTTAACCCGCCGGGCCGGGTCGGGTTTTAAAACTATGGTAAAACCTTCCTTTGCCCTTCTCATCCGAGTCTCAAAGCCACTGCTACATCTCACCACTTGCTCCTTCCTTTGCCCTTGGATTCACCGTATGCTAAATCAAATCAAAACTTCAAATGGTTCTCAGAAACAAGGGTTTATTTGTGCACTTAATCAACATTCAAACAGCCTACTCTACTTATTAGGCCTTTTCAGGTTGCCCCCGGATGGTGTTCACCAAGCTGGGGCAGTTTTGCACCCCTGACATTGACAAAATTCTTTAAAAGAATTATACATGAAGAAGAACACTTGAAATGAGATTTGATTCGCAACTATTCTATGTATAAGTTTCAATATTGGAACTTTTTCATATGTTTCTCAACTTTATCTATGTTAACAAACAATTCGAAATGCCTTGAATTTTTCAGAACAATTACGAGTCATAGCCATCATTCAAAGCATTTCTTCTTAGACTACTTTGGAAACCCTTAATTGGAACAATGTTTTTATTCAATTGCCTTATAGAGCAAAAGTTTATTCAATTACAAAGTTTAAACAGAAACTCTAAAGACATACAGTTATTCGTCAATTCAGAATTACTGTCAACCACCTTGCTTACTTGCCACTTACAATGGATAGTAATGGATCCACCTTTCAAACATGTTATAACACCATCTAGGCGTGTACTGAGTAGGAGAGTGACCAGCCCCCTATATGTGCAAAAATCAATCATGTCATTAGCTTCCACTTTGCTCCTTCCCAGTTATGGCACAAGAATAATGCAGATAGCAGAAGGTTCTGTTACCTTTAGAGTCGCGAATGTCAAACGAAGTCCATAATCTGTGTACTTGACTGTATACCTACATGATATATTTTGTGCTAAATTATGGCCAGAATGAACTTGTTCTAACACCAATTTTCATTTTGAAACAAAAGATATAAACCAAAGAGGAATTGAAGTACCCTGCAACTTGGCCTTCGACGAACCATGGTCGCCAATCTCTGTCTACCGTTATATTAAGAGAATTTATCCATTTTTCAGTAGATATATATGGAACAACCATGTCATGATCACCACTGCAGAATGAGAAAAATATATGAATGGAATAGCAAGAACATTCTAAACTTGGGGTTAAGAAGATTCTGACGGAAATAATATCACAAGTACGAATTGAGATGTAACCTGTAAATCAGAATTTGTAAGCCTTTTCTTGTCAGGTTTTGATAGTAATCAACAGCAGTGAAAACATTATATGTGTATAAGACATCCTGCAAGAAAGAATTGCATCTGTACCATGTTGTGACTGTTCCCTGCATAAAGCAGAGGATATTTCTATAAGCTTCGGGTTTTGAGGAATCTTATATGTTGTTGCCCTAAAATGTAAATGATGAATACCCTTCTAACATGAAGAGCATCTCTAACTCTTTCATCATTGGCCCATGCATCAAGAAGTACGTACTCAAAATTCTGCAGAGTATTAAAGTAAACAAAGTTGGTTAATAGCTAGAGATTTTTAAACGAGATGATAAATTATTAATAAATACTATATTATGTAGATATATATTAGAAATTAATTCAAAACATAGTAATTTATATAAAATAAAATTAATTTTTAAATATTTTTAAATTAAAAATTATATTATAATTGTTCTTTTTAAGTTTTTATATTTTAAAACCGTTTCATAAAACTTTTTATATATATATATATATATGTTGATTAAATTATATTAAATTATATTTAATTATTTTTAAATATTTAATTAAAAAACAATAATTAGTGTCAAACAATGCTCAATAAAGATACCTTCTACTATTTTAATTATAAACAAATAATATAAAAATATTAAATTTTAATAAATTACTTAAAAATAGTGGTTTTGTATAAATATTAATTTATTTTTTTATAATAAAAATTAATTAGTTAATTAAATGAATAAATTTAAATATTTATTTTAAACATATTCATGTCAACCCCTTAAATTACCGTAAACTTTGGGGGGGCGGGCAGCAGTAACAAATCAATCATTCACTTAAAAAAAAAGAAAGAAAAGAGGACAATTGCCTTCTTTTATCTCCTTTTATCTCTATGTGGCTCCGCCACTGGTTAATAACTTGGTAACGGATATGAAATCCTTAAACAAAGCAAAAGGAAGCACGGAAAGGACGAGACCTGGCACCAATAGTCTTGAATTTTAGAAGATAGAACAGGGAAACGCTGAGAATTTGCCTTGAGAAATCTTCTACTTTGTTCCTCATTGTTCGAATTTGGGGATAATCGGGCACATTTGGGATATAAAATGTTTTCTTTGTTAATTTGTGTAATGCACTGCAAATCCAAGAATCTTAAATGTGTTAACTGAAGAAATCTGAAATCAACAAGAAATTCACAGAAGGAATCATGCCAGTATTTGGCATATGCATTTGTTTGCATGCATAATTTGAAATTTCAAAAACCTGGTTGATTTTTTCTAGATCCTCTAAACATGGTGCATTAGAGGTATCTACATCAACGTAATTCCCCTTGCAACTGTTTTTGGCTGCCTGCAAAAGCAAGCAAAAATGTAAGAAATTCTTACATAGAACATGCATGCCCTTAATGGCCAAGAACAAAAGACAACCATTATTAGAGAGCAGAATTCAGAAATGATAAAGTCGAACACAACATCCAAATTTGAAAGCACTTGTTAATTGAACAACAAAGCTTTCTTTCACTTCCGATATTGCAAAGTTTGTTTTAGTAGTAAGAGAAAAATGGAATCACCTCATAAAGACTCCGTGATATTAGTGCCAGACGATAAGCAAAGGGTACTCTGGAGTTATGCTCTAAGGCAGTATCAGTATGCGGTGATCCACACACGAATCCCTGCGATTATTTCCAAGAACATATACTCAACGTTATAAACTATAAGCTACTATGACCTTACCATAATTAAGAAAAAGGAAAGCAAAAGATCCATGAATAAAGAATTCAGAAAGCTATATATTACTTTAAGATTTATATGTGGCTGTAGTCCAGCTTCATTACCTGCAAGCTCATGAATTGTAGCTCTTTCATTAGCTCAACATTGTTCAGGGGATCGATCAATTATAGTTCACTAATTTCTTTCAAATAGGTCACTGCCTTCTTGCAGGAACAGAAATATTGGACAGAGTATTAGAAAAAAAATTACCATCGAATATTTCCTTCGCCACAATTGGCGTGATTATACCAGCGTACGTATCACTCGCGACGAAGAATGGAATTTTGGTGAATTCAGGATGATCAATCAACCACTGCTTTAGGATTTGAAAAACACTCATTGCCATTGTCTTTGTTTTGTTTGGCTTGAAGAACTTCTGCAGGTACATTAATGAAAAAAAAAAAACCATTATACCCACTGTTTCACTCACCTTTCTCAAAAATTGGTGCGCTAGTTTTGCTGATGCTGTGTCTGTCATATGGGAACCTTCTGATCTTGTTGCGTAGGAGTAACCGGTGCTGACAGGATAATCTACAAATATTATGCTAGCTGTCTGCAAAAAAAAAAAAACATTAATTGCCACCATTCAATCACAACATGAAAAACTCTTGGCATCAATTCATCAAATTGAATGGTCTTTCAGTTGAACTAAGGCAGAGAATCTTGCACCTTTGTCCATGAATAAGGGTTATACAACAGCTCTGGCAAGCCCCCAAGATAATCAGTTGTATTAAAAATTAGTGGACCTATGCAGAAACATAACAAATTAGATTAAGAAGAACTACGAACACAATGATTTGGTATAACCTATGTCTTATGTTCCATAGCAGGGTCATTAACCAAGACACGACTAAAGTAGTTCTTTTGTTTGAGAAGACAATGAAAAGGAGAAAGCATCAACAAGCTATCATTTGGAGACATTCCTGTGCTTTCATGTGATGGAAAGAGAGGAAAGACTTTACCAACTTGGAAAAAAAATCCGGTCAATGCCGAGCAGCCAGGGCCCCCAACCAAATAGACTAAAAGAGGATCTTCCAGAGGCTTCTCTTGCGATTCAACGAATAAATAGAACAGTTCGGATTCATCCACACTTACATATCTGAACAAAGAAACCTCAACCATCAACCAACCACAATAGGTAACTAGAATGGAGTCTCAATGCTGCTATATCACTTCGAATAATAGCTCACCCAGTTTCAAGTTTGAATGGCAGAACACCTTCGAATCCTGGCAGAGTCTCGACGATTGAGCCTGGCAGTCCATGAACAAATAGGAAAAACAAGAGCTGCAAGCTAAAACAAATTACTATGGATTTCCTGTAAATGAATGGCATGATCGCCGGAACACAGTATACAAGCAGAGTAAGAGTCTCTGTGAATGATTTGTGGCTTTGACTGACCACTGATAGAGCGAACCAAAGTTCGAACTCTTCAAAACTGGACCGTACTCTTGACTCCAACCACCTATCTTGCTTGGAAATATAGTTGCAGCTGCTTGGTATATCTGAAAGTCAACTTTTTTGCATGTTTCCTTTCCAATGCTGCAGTACTATTATATTTAAAACAAAATAGATTTTTAATTTTTCTGAGGAATAAAAGAAGTGGTTTACCGGTTGAGAATCGCTCAACCGGTTAAATCGGTAGAATTACTTTTCTTAATTAGATTAGATTTTTTTTTAACTTTAATTTCTTATTTTTCTAGGATTTCAAACCTATAAATAAATCTGTAATAAAAAACATAAAAATTAGTGGAGAAGAAAGAAAAGTTGTATAGAAGAAAAAAATACTTAATAAAACATACTTTCCTCTCAAATTCTCTCTTGTTCTTTAGCTTTGCAATTTAGCATGATATGTGAAAAATTGTTAAAAGAAGCTTTGGAGAGCCTTAAAAAAAAGTGATGTTGACTTTAGTCTAAAAGGAGTTTGTGCAATTAAGGAAAAAATTTCAAGAAAAATAAAGTTTTGGGTCAATTAAAAAAAAATCAAAGAATTTTAAAATTAAGGATTATGTTGAAAGAGGAATGCATATTCAAATATTAAAATTGACTAAAACAAGATAAAATTTAAAATTTAAAAAATTTAAAAAATAATTAAAGATAAAATTAAAGATATTCAAGAATAAGTATTATTTTGTAAAATACATTGATTGTTCAAGGTCAAAATTGACGTGACCATGAATTTAAATCAAGAAAATCAATTCAAATTGACCGAATTCAACGACATTAGAACAACAAGACCATTTTGGAGAACGAACAAAATGGTGCCGTTCTGGCACCATTGTTCACCTTTTTTCTTCACTTTTCTCTGTGAAAAGGGTGGCCCCGACCCTACTTTGAAGAGCCCTTTAATGTCTGCTTTCTCTATTAAATGAGACAAAAAAACACACCTTCTTCACCATCTGGCATTATCATTTGTGTCCAGCGCAATAATAGCTGCTTTGTCATCCCTTGAATAGCTGCCATACTGGTATAAAAATCATGGTTTTAGTTGTTAGAGGTGTGGTTTGTATTTTAAAATAATTATTATATTTTTAAATTAAATATCATAGTTTTTAGATTTGGTTTGGTGGTGGGCTTGCAATTCAAGTTTTGATTAGGTTATCTAAATTATTTTTTTAAATTAAAATAATATTATTTTAATAAAAAAAATTAATGAATTACAATTAAATTTTTAATCAAATTTTATCCAATTATTTCAAATTTTTTTCTTCAACTCAGCTCAATTTTAATCAGATTATCTAAATTTCTAATCAACTCATCAAATCAAACCAGCTTTTTAAATTATACCAAACACTCCCACGCCAAAGTCATGTGCCAACCACCCTTTGACAACTTGGTATGGAGGTACAATTTGTTGGCATTTTAACGATGGCTAGGATTACTCATAGAGGGTTCAATGGCCGAGATTTGGCTTCAAATGGGAGCTAGAACACCTCCCTCATCTCCCGCCCAAAAAAATTAAAAAAAAAAAGAAAAAAAAGGAGAAAAATAATGAAGAAAATCCCCCTTTGCACCAATTTTGGTTTGCCAAAAAACCAAAGACCACCAGCAACAGCAGCAAACCTTATTCCAGCTGTTGCACCTCACCGTGACCTCCATTGTAAATCCTCCTTCCACCATCGACGGTAGCTTCATCTTCGTCTCAGCCACACCAAACGTCTCATCTTCCCACGATAGCTTTTTAACAAAGTTCAGCTCCTCTTCTCCTCCTCACTGTGAGCTGAACTCTAAACCAAAAACACTACAAACAGAAGCCCCACCTCCCATCAGAAAACTCCTCCTCCAGCATTATGACCTCTTCTCTCAGCCCTGCCACGATGCACCAATTCATAGCTATTTACATTTTTGGCAGCGACCTTCTCTCCTCGCAGCAACATCACGCCACCATGAATGACAACACAACCTGACAGCCCCACCAACTTCAATCTCCTCTGCCGGCAATCAGTGGTGCTAAAAAATCTGAAAAATTGATTAAATCAAGAAAATTAAAATAAATAACTAAAAAAATTTAGCTATACAAAAAATTAATTAAAATTTAAAAAAACTAATTGGGTTTGTTTTGTTTTTATAAACCTTAAACTAAAAAAACACAACCAAACTCAAACAAACAGAATAAAACTAAATTAAACTAAAAAAATAAAGCTAAATAAAAAAAATTAATTTTTATTTTAAAATAACCAAACCAAACTAAAACCTATCAACTTAAACAAGTTTTATTTAAAAAAAAAAACAGATTTAAATACTTTATATATATATATATATATATATATATATATAAATATAAATCCAACAATTGTTGATAGCATCAGTCCCTCCTAGCCAGGTAAGCTGCCTTCTCTCTCCTTCCTTTTAGTTACCCCTACACAAACTTGCAAAACGTGAATTAGATTTCACGATTTGCAATGTATTTGTTAAACACATCCTGATATCTTTTTTTTAGGTTTTGGTTTTTAGCTTGTAGCTTATGTGTTTTTTCCATTCCAAACTTTGTAAGCTTTTTTTTTTGTCTTCTCTGAATGTTTATGGTGTTAGGTTTAGGGGAAAGATGCCATTACAACAACATCGTCAAGTCATAGCAAAATGGTCGTATTATATTATTTGCATCGAGTGCAAATCATCACATCAACAACCCATATAATGTGCCTGTTTTTTACAAGTGGTATGTACCAATTATTGCAGCTTTTTTTTTTAGATTAACGTGGGTGTCTGGGCCAGCTTGCGCGCACTATGACTAATCCCACGGGCTCTGAAGTTAACGACCATGTAAACCTCCAATGGCCATCATATGAGCAACCAAGGACTCGAACCTGAGACCACAGAGGGAGCAAACCCCTTAGTCCCAAGTTTTTTATCACTTGACCACCACCTAGATGGTTAACTATTGCAGTTTTGCTTCGCTGCCAACTTGCATTTTCTTTTCTTTTGCTTTTATTGAAATGTAAAACATTGATTTGTTGCCCAATGACACACTTCAACATAGTCTTTGTCTGATTAAATTAATGGAATGTTGTAAGTAAGTTAAATAAAATATTGTTGTTTTGCATTTAAGAACTATAGACTTACCCATTTCAATGACAATCCACTGTTTAGAAGCCTCGGCTTCTAATGCTTAGACGATCTAACAAAACATAGGTTTAGAGAAGAGAGGTTATGAAGTTCATTGTTTAAGTTTGTTAATAGCCTTTGTTCTATTTTCTCTCCTAATTTTCTCCTGCCTCTTGACTGTTTTCTTCTAATGCTTAGACAAGATCAACGTTCCAATCTACATAGTTGAAGATGCTAGTCATGAAGAGATTTTGGTGTCAATTTTTTGGTTTTGTCATTAATGACAAGGGTGTATTATGGAATAGGTGTTAGTGGGGACAAACATTCTTCCACCTCCATTATATTCAAGTGAAAATATATAATCTTTCACTTGGTATATAATAAAGACTTAATTGGTAGTATAAATTATGTCATGATTTATATCCCATGTTTCCCCAGCCTTGTTTATAAATAGACAAGTTAAATAGTTGAAGTTAAGTGTGAAATACAGAGTGAAAAACTGAGAGAGTGAGAGCAATAGAGAGAGTTTGAGTGTAGAGTTGAGATAAAAAGAGTTTTCTCCCTCTCTTTGTTTGTATTATTTTTTTGAGTAATTAATATAAACTTGTAGTTCTGTGGAGTAGACAAGTTACCGAACTATATAAATTTGTGTATGTTTGAATGCTTGAATATTCCAACAGGGTACTATTATGATCATTTATTACAAAAAAAATAGTTATAATAGAATAATCCATGCTCTAATAAGCTTAGACAATAAATATGTGTCAAGTGTGTTTTTGAAGGTTATTTTAATTGTAACTATCAAGAAACTTAATTGTTAGCTTTCTATTTTTTTTAGCTAAATTTCCTTGAATTAAATAAATGTAGATTGAGATTACGTAGTTCATTCATGAATGATAATACAACTTAATTAACTTGAGATAAAAGTTTCTCTCTCAAATTATAGCTCTTTTTCTTTTTAGAATCTCAATGTTATGATTTTTTTTAAAAAAAAAAACTCTTAACATAAACATGCAAGTTTTTTTTTTTTCATGTTATGGGTATATTTTCTTTGCAACGATTGATATGGTTTAAAAATTTGAATGATTGAAATCAAATATTTTATAAAATTGAACAAAGCAAACATATATTCAATTATGACACACACACACGCGAGACATTTCTCTTAGATGTGTCTTGCACCCACCTCTTGCTCACTGTCTTTCTTCATTCTTCATAATAATTTCGTGAAACTATGAAGACTCGAGCGTTGAACATAGTAGCTTATATAGCTAATTGATGTATTTGGATCAAGTTTTGATACAACTTGGGTGTTTGTGCTAACATTTTTTGCAGTAAAAAAATATGATTGGACTTCAATAGTAAGACTAACAACCTATTCAACTATTTACTCCAGTATTTATGATTACCATCTCATGCACAAATCTCTTTAGTATACAGAACCAAGACATGATTTCTTGAATCAATATGCTTTCTAAAGTTGAATTGTGTAATAATTAAGTTTGATTCATCCTTTTAACATGTCAATTACATGAGCAAGATAGAAAAACTTTTGTCGGGTTCTATCTAGCAGCAAATAATTTAGTCAGATTCTTGACTATAAAGGAAACTAGAAATAAACTGTTAGAGAATATCACTCACATATATCCATGACGGAAGAGCTCTACGTACAGTCATCTTTGGCAAAATATCATTTCTCCTTGATCAAATGTTATGTAAAATTAAACAAAGTACAGATATGTTCAATTGTGATATGGGGAAATACATATAAAACATTTTAATCTAGTATTAAACCAAAAACATGCTGCAAAATAAAACTTTTTGACCACACCTTTTCCAATTCTTTTCCAAGCAAAGAGTACTAGATGCCAAACGTCATGCTTCAAATATTATGTAAAATCCTAATTATTACATGGAATGTTGACAGAAGAGATTGTCGTTGAAATGACATTGAATTGAAGAATTGAGGAAACTATTTTTTTATTAAAATTCTTTGTTGAGTGATATGAGATTAGGTGATTTATGATTTATCAATCACTTAATTAATTTTATAATAATTTTACATTAAATATGATAATACCGATATTATGTGTTTTGGAGTTCGTTCTTTATAATAAATGTTATGTCATTAAATAAGCAAATTTTTGAAATCAAAATAATAATAATAATAATAATAATAATAATAATAATAATAATAATAATAATAATAATCAGTAGCCATCTAGATAGATGGCTTGTACTATACCTCCGAGGAGCTTAATTTTTTTAACCAAAAAAAAAATTAAAGCAATGCAAGCATGTCTAAAAACACAAAAAATTCAGGACTTGAATCATTATTTCAACTATATTTAATAAGTTAAGATTGAATAATTTAAATAATAAATAAATTGAAAAACAAATTGACAATGAAAAAAAAAATGTTTAGGCGATACCCTTGTTTTTTTTAAAAAAAGAAAAACTAAAAACCCAAATCATTAACCTAACTGAGTTCAATAAATTCGATTAATTTAACAATATATTAATAAAAAGACATTGATAGTATACAAAGAGATCAATTTTTTTCAACAATTAGCTATAAAAGATAAGTTGTTAATACAATATTCGGGATGAGAAAGAAAAGACCATTAGAGAATCATTGTCATTACATCGTAAACACCACCTAATTACTAGAAAGAGCTCGCTAAGACAATATTAACATCATTGTGAAAGATTGTATGATGACATTCAAAGAAGTCATATGCATTGACAAAACAATGACACCAAAAGTATACAAAATAAAATATCATGAAGTGAGCATATTATGATTATATTTATTCAATTAATTTAATGTAATAAAAAAATAAATTCTTTTAAAAAAACTAAATTTAATAAAGAAACACTACAAGATTTCACAATTTTACCGACGGAAATATTCTGTCGGTGTGTGATTAGAAGGTCGTCGGTGATTTTTTTACCGACGCAATCACCGATGGATTACGTCCGTCGGGTTACCTTTCGTCGGTGATTCAACATTCCATCGTTATATCGGTCGGAAAAACAAAAAAACCATTTGGCGATGGTTTTACAAACGGAATTTGGCGCAAAAAAAGAAGATTAATCTAAATGAGGTGCACGTACTTCGCTGATAGGTGGTCGTATTTCTCGGTGATCTGAGCCGTGTGTTGCTGCAAGGCCTCAAATTCCTTAGATTTGGAGTTCGTTATTGATTGGGAACTCCCAACGGTTGAAACACTACGGGTCAATCGCAAGTTGTCGGCCGTAGCGTTGGAGAGCCCGTAAACCTAATTTTTATCGGGTCCACCTGAGGAGCCAGCCTCCATCCACAAATCTAGATCGAATTCCGGATAGTTCAAAATATCGTCTCCATATCTCTCCCTCAACCGATTATTATAGGTCTCCTAAAAATAAAATAAAAAAACAAGTTATCATCATATTCAATTCAATAAACATAATAACTTACAAAATGAAATGGTTGAACAAACATACCACGAAATGTTGAGCACGGTTATCAACGAACTATTGCACCCCCTTCTGGCGGTCTTGACTCCGCATGTGCGTCTCCACAAACAGCTCCATCAGGCTCGGCTCACGTCCAAGAGACGCAGCCTATAATGAAAAAAGATATATTAACAACAACTGAATTTAATGATATATTTCATTTAAATTAATCTTACCATCCGTTTCGCATATGCAGCAAATGGAACGGAGCCGCCAGTGTGCGTTGTCACCCTGCCATGAATTGGCCGTTGCGGTTGTTAGCACTTGACTTTGAGTGCCATGCGAACCGCTCAAACGTCACGTGCTCAATATAGTGCGGCCATATATCTTCCGAGATGTATATCGGTTTGAAATCCCTCCAAACTGCAACATCATTCAAGCCTTGTAAACCCCTATCCCTCACGGCTTTTTTTGCCTTTCCTTGTGCTTCATACCAAAAATCACGCAACCTACATCACGCAACCAAAAATTACATTTTGAAACATAATTTTTTGTCTAAAAAAAATCTTGTATTGTTTTCGATCTTACCTAGTTGCCGCGTGATTTTCCCACTCCCTCCTCACAACAATGTTATGCTCACTATCCCAACAGAATTTGTACTGTGTATAAATGAACAAGTTTAGATAAAAATAATAATTTATTTATAATTAAATTAATAAGCTAAAAATTATAAATTAATACCAACCTCAAACTTGTTAAACCATGCATTGATTTGAGGCATCCATTTAGGATGCTTTGATAACTGACTCCACTGAAACAATGGAATCTCCATCAACGATTTAAATGTCGATGATATTACTCAGGCGGCTTCAATGTTTGTGAACCTGAAAATAAATGAAATAAATTCAATAATGACTATTTCATAAATTATGTTGTAATATAAAAAAGAAAAAACTAAAACCTTAACAAACTTACATTGAAAGGTCATCCTTCCACTGTGCCTCGTATTGGCGGGTAAATTGATTCCGCTGCGAAGGCACGCCGCCTCTGCGCTGTGAAGTAGTGCTGGAAGAGGCAGCATCGGTAGACGGCGCAGGTGGTGTAGGTGCCTCTTCTTCAGAGGCGCCTAAGGAGATATCCTCATCGCTGTTAGACGAACTAGCTACGACTTTACGTGAGCGACCAGCTCTGGTTTTCGATCTACGCATCTACACAATTTTATACAAATAATTATATAATTAAACTCAAATGTTAAAAAACAATTCGACAGCACCTCCCCTATATTGGATACTACCCAAATCCACAAACCTACACATATTAACAATAGCCACAACCAATTTACCCAATCTAAACTAATTATTCCAACATATTCAATTCCTAATCCTAAGGTAAATTCAACATTAAAAATTACAATTCCACAAATTATTCAATAATTATGCCAATACAACAAAACAATAAATTTAAAAAAAACTCTAGAATAACAATCAAAATAAATCAAAAAAATTAAACCCAAATCATGCAATAATAAAGTAAAATTAATAATTATTCCAACATACTCAATTACTAATCCTAAGATAAATTCAACATTTATTCAACAAATTAACTAATAATAATTATGTCAAAACAACAATAAAAAATATTCAAAAAATTCAAAAAAAAAACTATAGACTTTAGCAATGAATTATGCAAACAAAAACTATGGATTTTATCTACATTACAAAAAATACACCAAAACAAAAAACATAACAAAAAAATAGCAAAAAAAAACCATTAAAGTAAAATGAAAAAGAAGAAACACTAACCTTTTCAATTGATGGAGATTCACCACAAAAAAAGCTTTATATCGCCGGTGAAGAAGGGAGATCAGAACGAAGAGGAAAAGAAAGGTGAAGAAGTTTGGAGGAGAGAAAATGAACTGAAGAGGCGGACGAGGGCACTTATATGGTAGTTTTACCCATGGATTACCGGCGGACTCACCGACGGTCATATGCTAGTTTTACCGACGGATATAAAATTAATTATTATTTTTAATTTATTATGTCGGTAAGGTGTAAAAATCCGTCGGTAAATTTTGAATTTCGCACCAAAATTTTTAATGTCCCTCCATATTTTTCGCGTTCCGTCGGTAAATTCATAGGCAATATGACGCGGTCAGAGATGAATTTAATGCACAATGCTTTGAAATGCGCGCGGTCCGTCGGTAAGTTTGTCGCTAAAATTGACCCGCCGACACATTTCCAACGGACTCAATTCCATCACGCCTGCCGTTGGTGATGGGGTGACATTTTCAGTAATTATTTTTGAACTCTCTGTGAAATGTCGACGGCCTTGTGTCCGTTGCGCCTGCCATCAGTGATGGGGTGGCATTTCCAGTAATTATTTTTGAAGTCTCTGTGAAATGCCGACGACCTTGTTTCCATTGCTCCTGCTGTCGGTGATGGGGTGGCATTTCCAGTAATTATTTTCGAACTCTCTGTGAAATGCCGACGGCCTTGTGGCCGTCGCTCCTGCCATCGGTGATTGGGTGGCATTTCTAGTAATTATTTTCGAACTCTTTGTGAAATGCTGACGGCCTTGTTTCCGTCGCTCCTGCCATCGGTGATGGGGTGGCATTTCCAGTTATTATTTTCAAACTCTCTGTGAAATTCCGACGGCCTTGTGGCCATCGGTGTTGTCGTCGGTGATTAGGTGACATTTCCAGTAATTATTTCATGTTACTAAATATATCATTCATGATCAATAATTATTTCGTAATTGTGACATTTTAACTAATTATTTCAAGTAATAAATATTTTATGTTTCAAAATATATAATCCATAATCTAAATTACATGACAAAAAGGGTTTTACATAGGGTTTCATTTTGGTAGTTAGTCAGAATTTTTTTCTTCATTGTCATCAATTGAATTGTCATCACCTTCATCGCAATCTTCATTATGAATATCATCTTCTTCATCAACAGTTGCTTGTCCGCTAGAGCTTAAAACAAAATTCAACTCCTTTATGTCAACATCAACAAGACTATCATTGAAAACATGAAAATTTGAATTTTCTTCCAATTCAATCGAAGGAGCAACTCGATATGGTTCAACCACCTCACTAACTTGAAAGACTTCATCTCGCACACTTTTGTCTTCGTTCTCATCCTGAACAACCTCGACACGACCCCGAGGTTTTGTTTTTAAAATGGACAACCAATCCACTCTTGATCGATCCTTTCTAATTGAAGGGGTGTATGTGTAATAAACTTGTTGACATTACTTTGCGAGAACAAAGACATTGTTTATGTTGCGAAGTCTAGCTTTTGAGTTAATTTCGACCAGACCATAGTGCGGATTAACTCTGATTCCTCTGTCAGTCGTGTCATACCAATAGCATTTGAATAAAAACACTTTATTCTGCTCGTTATGATATTGCAGTTCGACGACCTCTTCTAATCTACCATAGTAGTCAACTTCTAACTCACTACTAGTTGATCCCTTAACACAAACACCGCTGTTGTATGTCTTTCTTCCTTGCCCGTATTCTTTAGTATGGAAAACATATCCATTGACAAAATACTTGTTGTAGCACTTACATTTTCTTTCAGGCCTCAGGCTTACTGAAGACAATGACTTAGGTGCACTCCTTCCCATTTGATAAACCTTGTATGTAATGTACATCAATAAACAATAAATGAACGAGAATCTCATAATGACATGCATACGTACAGTAATTTTGCAAGTTAGAATGAGTTTGTGATAGTGCTTACATGTGTTCTGAACCATGTGACAAACTGCTCATCTTGTAATTGAAAGATCTGGGATTCGGTCAGCTGTGAGTTATTGGAGAGCAAATATTGTCGATGTTGCCTGCAAGTGATAATGAGTGTATGATATTACAATAAATAATTAACAATATATTACTAACAAAGTTTAATTAGTATAAACTTACTGAATAAAAGGTCTCAACTCATCACAGTTAAATAGAACGTAGTTGTGTACTTGTTTGAACTCTATTTCTGACAAATATCTTCCTCTTACGGTATTTTTAGGTATGGGTCGTCCAGTATTGGAAAATATTGACAAGTTCCCATTGGAAGGCACTTCACCGCCATCATCATGCCGGGGAACGCGATTAATTCTCATTCTTAGATGAGGTTTGAAATAGTATAAGATAAATGTTGAGATCTCCTCAACAATATAGGCCTCATATATTGAAGCCTCAACATGCGCCTTGTTCTTAACCTTTTTTTTTAGATTAAACAAGTACCTACATTGAAATATTAATCAAGTATTTTTAATTAAGAAAAACATATAAAATACTTTTATATATGAATTACATTGCAACTATAATATCTAACCGTTCGAATGGGTACATCCATCTATATTGGACCGGTCCTGTAGCTTTGCCTCGAACGGTAGATGTATAGGGAGATGCTCCATTGAGTCAAAAAATGATGGAGGGAATATCATCTCAAGTTTGCATAGTGTTTCGACGATATTCGTTTGAAGCCTCTCAATGTGATCAACATTCAACTTGCTGGAGCATATATCTCTGAAGAAATGACTGGTCTTCGTGAGTGCATCCCATATTCCCTTTGGCAACAAATCACGAAAAGCTAATGGGATGAGTGTTTGCATAAACACATGGCAGTCATGACTCTTTATTCCATAGAATTTGCAGTCCTCTACATTAACCAGCCGTGATATGTTCGATGCATGTCCATCTGGAAAACACAGACTCTTAAGCCATTTGTAGACTAGCAGTTGTGCGTTTTTCTCTAACACGAAGCTTGCTCTTGGTTTTGCAACCCATGACTCATCATAAACCAACTCCATATTTTTATGGTTACAGTATAAAGCTATATCCAATCTAGCCTTGATGTTGTCCTTTGTCTTCCCCTTCACATCCATGACGGTGTTGAAAATGTTCTCAAACATGTTCTTTTCGATGTGCATGACGTCAAGGTTATGGTGGAGCAGATTGGTCTTTTAATAAGGAAGCTCTCAAAATATACTTCGCTTTACCCAATTATGGGTCAAACCAAAACCAGAAAACTTTTGCTTACCTGATTAAAGGCCAAACACAATGTCACCGTACTCTGAGACAACATCATGCAATTCTTCACCAGAAAGACGTGGGGATGCAACATCTTTTTCAACTCTACCAATAAAGAAATCTTTTCTGTTCTTTCTATACCTGTGATTAAGTGGCAAGAAGCGACGGTGACAGTCAAAAAAAGAAGCTTTGCGTCCATTTGCTAGCGTGAATGACTTGTTGTTTTCCATGTAGTATGTACATGCGAGTTTCCCATGCGTGCTCCAACCAGAAAGCATTTCATAAGTTGAAAAATCATTGATAGTCCACATCAAAGCTGCCCTCATAAAGAAATTTTGTTTCCTCGATATATCATAACTCAAAGCTCCAGAGGACCACAACTGCGCCACTTCATCAATCAACGGTCGAAGACAAACATCTATATTTCATCCCGGGCTGCTTGGACCGGGTATGGTAGTAGATAAAAACATGAACTCCGGCCTCATACACATTCCCAATGGCAAGTTATAAACTGTGAGTATGACCGACCAACAAGAACAAGGAGCAGTAAATGACCCAAATGGGTTGAATCCGTCTGTACACAACCCAAGATGCACATTCCTTGATTCAACTGAAAATTAAGGATGAACACTATTAAAGCGTTTCCACGCTTCGCCGTTAGAAGGATGAACCATCACTCCATCAACCACATGGTGTGCTTGGTGCCATGTCATATGCTTAGTAGTCCTTGGTGACATGAATAACCTCTGCAGTCTAGGTGTGATCGGGAAGTATCTAAGTTTTTTATATGCCACTAGAGTCTTTCCCCTACCAGTTCTAGGTTTGCAACAGGAATTCCCACATGTCACGCACTCGGTCATCTCAGCATTTTCAAGGTAGTATAACATGCAGAAGTTAGGGCACATGTCAATTTTCTGGTATC
>NW_011502580.1:0-18698 GCF_000495115.2 Populus euphratica
CAAAGAATATTTTTATAAATTGAGAACAATTAAACTATCATTCAACTATATAGTAAACAGAAATCCTACTAAATTTTTTTTATAATTTAAAAAATTTCAAACTATCGGTATACTAAACAGAAATACTACTCATATTTTTTATCATTCAATACTTGTAAATAGAAATCCTACTTAATTTTTATATATATATAAGTTATTTTTATAATTTGAAAATATTTAAACTATCATTCAACACTTGGAAACAAAAATCCTACTTAATTTTTTTTAATGAATATTTTTATAATTTTAGAACATTTAAACTATAATTCAACTATAGTAAATAAAAATACTAATAACTTTTTTTTAAAGAATATTTTTATAATTTTAAAACATTTAAACTTTCATTCAACTATAGTAAACAGAAATCATACTTACTTCTTTTTTAAAAAATATTTTTATATTTGTATAATTTGAGAACAATTAAACTATCATTCAATGATGGTAAAAAGAAATCCTACTTACTTTTTTTATATACATTATTTTTATAATTTGAGAACATTTAAACTATCATTAAACGATCGTAAACATAAATTCTACTTATTTGTTTTTAAAATTATTTTTTTAATTTAAAAATATTTAAACTATCTTTGAACAATAGAAAATACAAATTCTAGTTACTTTTTTTTTAAAGAATATTTTTATAATTTGAAAATATTTATACTATCATTCCATAATAGTAAATAGAAATCCTATAATTGAACTATCATTCAACTATAGTAAACAGAAATCGTTTTTAATTTTTTTATATATATATAAATTACTTTTATAAGTTGAAAATATTTAAACTATCATTCAATGATAGTAAACATAAATCCAAATTACTTTTTTTTCTATAAATTATTTTTATAATTTGAAAATATTTAAACTATCATTCACCGATTGCAAACAGAAATCCTACTTACTTTTTTTTTTATAGAATATTTTAATAATTTGAAAAGATTTAAATTATCATGAAATGATAGTAAATAGAAATCCTACTTACTTTTTCTAAAAGGAATATTTTTACAATTTGAAAACATTTAAACTATCATTGAAGTATAATAAATAGAAATCCTACTTACTTTTTTTTAGAAATTATTTTTATAATTTTAAAACTTTTAAACTATCTATTAAGTATCAAAAAGAGAGATCCTATTTATTTTTTTTAGAAATTATTGTATTCAACAATAGTAAACAGAAATCCTACTCACTATTGTTTTTAGGAATATTTTTATAATTGGAGGACATTTAAACTATCATTCAACTATAGTAAACAAAAATGCTACTAAATGTTTTTTAAAGAATATTTTTATAGTTTAAGAGCATTTAAACTATCATTGAACTATAATAAACAGAAATCCTACTTATTTTTTATATAAATTATTTTTATAATTTTAAAATATTAAACTATCATTCAACAATAGTAAACAAAAATCCTACTTACTTTTGCTTTTAAATAATATTTTTATAATTGGAGAACATTTAAACTATCATTCAACTATTGTAAATAGAAATCCTAATTACTTCTTTTAAAAAAAAATTATAAATTAAAAACGTTGAAACTATCATTCAAGTATACTAAACAGAAATCCTCCTTATTGTTGTTTTTAAATAATATTTTTTGTAATTGGAGAACATGTCAACTATCATTCAACTATAGTAAACCAAAATTCTACTTACTTTTTTTATATATAAATTATTTTTATAATTTAGAAAACATTTAAATTATCATTCACTAGTTCTAAACAGAAATCCTATATACTTTTTTTGCAAGAATATTTTTATAAATTCAAAACATTTAAATTATCATTCACTAGTTCTAAACAGAAATCCTATATACTTTTTTTGCAAGAATATTTTTATAAATTCAAAACATTTAAATTATCATTCACTAGTTCTAAACAGAAATCCTATCTTTTTAAAATAATATTTTGTATAATTAAAAAACATTTAAACTATCATTCACCTATAGTAAACATAAATCCTATTTATTTTTTTAAAAAATACTATTTTTACAATTTGAAAATAATTACACTACATTGAAGTATCTTAAAGAGAAATCCTATTTATTTTTTTAATGGATATATTTATAATTAAAGAACATTTAAAGTATTATTCAACTATAGCAAATAGAAATCCTCCTTAAATTTTTTAAAGAATATTTTTATAATTTGAGAACATTTAAACTATGATTCAACTATAGTAAACAAAAATCCTACTAATTTGTTTTTAAAGAATATTTTTATAATTTGAGAACCTTTAAACTATCATTCAATTATAGTAAACAGAAATCCTACTTATTTTTTTTAAGAATATTTTTGTAATTTGAGAACAATTAAACTATCATTCAATGATGGTAAAAAAAAAAAATCCTACTTACTTTTTTTATATACATTATTTTTATAATTTTAAAAAATTTAAAGTATCATTAAACGATAGTAAACATAAATTCTACTTCTTCTTTTTATATAAATTATTTTTATAATTTGAAAACATTTAAATTACCATTCAACAATTGTAGACAGAAATCCTACTTACCTTTCTTTTTAAATAATATTTTTATAATTTGAGAACGTTTAAACTATCATTCAACTATAGTAAATAGAAATCTTACTTACTTTTTTTTATACAGAAAATTTTTATAATTTAAAAATATTTAAACTATATTTCAAGTATACTGAACAAAAAGCCTACAGACTTTTTTAATATAAATTATTTTTATAATTTGCAAAATTTTTAAATTATTATTCAAGTATATTAAACAAAAATCCTACTTGCTTTATTTTATATACATTATTTTTATAAT
The DNA here is from genome assembly GCF_000495115.2 of Populus euphratica. NCBI lineage: Eukaryota > Viridiplantae > Streptophyta > Magnoliopsida > Malpighiales > Salicaceae > Populus > Populus euphratica. The sequence goes on from NW_011502580.1 coordinate 2,825, forward strand.
TTAAAAATATTTAAACTATCTTTCAACGATAGTAAACATAAATCCTTCTTACTTTGTTTAAAAAGAATATTTTTTCAATTTGAAAACATTTAAACTATCATTCAAGTATAGTAAACAGGCATTGTACTTACTTTTTTTTTTAAAGAATATTTTTATAATTTAAAAACATTTAAAATATCATTCAACTATAATAAAAAGAAATTATATTTACTTTTTTATATATAAATTATTTTTATAATTTCAAAACATTTAAACTATCATTCAACAATTATAAACAGAAATCCTACTTACTTTTTTTTTTTAAGTAATATATTGTGAACATTTAAACTATCATTCCACAATATTAAATAGAAATCCTACTTATTTTTTTATATAAATCATTTTTATAATTTAACAACATTTAAACTATCATCAACAATTGTAAACAAAAATCCTACTTACTTTTTTTTAAAAGAATATTTTTATAATTTAAGAACAATTAAACTATTATTCAACTATAATAAACAGAAATTCTACTTACTTTTTAAAATAATATTTTTATAATTTGACAACATTTGAACTTTTATTCAAGTATAGTAAACAGAAATCCTAGGATTTTTTAAATATTATTTTTAAAAAATTAAGAACATTTAAACTATCATTCAACAATAGTAAATAGAAATCTGACATACTTTTTTTTGAAAGAATATTTTTAGAATTTGAAAACATTTAAACTATCATTCAACAATCGTAAATAGAAATCCTACTAACTTTTTGTTTAAAGAATATTTTTATAATTTGAGAATAATTAAACTATCATTCAAAGATGGTAAAAAGAAATCCTACTTACTATTTTTATATACATTATTTTTATAATTTAAGAACATTTAAACTATCATTAAACGATAGTAAATAGAAATCTTCATTATTTTTTTATATAAATTATTTTTACAATTTGAAAACATTTAAACTATCATTAAACATTAATAAATAGAAATCCTGCTTACTTCTTTTTACATAAACTATTTTTATAATTTGGAAACATTTAAACTATCATTCAACACTTGTAAACAAAAATCCTACTTACTTTTTTTTAAAGAATATTTTTATAATTTTAGAACACTTAAACTATTATTCAACTATACTAAACAAAAATCCTACTTAAATTTTTTTTTTTTGAAGAATATTTTTATAATTTGAGAACAATTAAACTTTCATTCAAAGATGGTAAAAAGAAATCCTACTTACTTTTTTAATATACATTATTTTTGTAATTTGAGAACATTTAAACTATCACTAAACGGTAAAATTATTTTTTATAAATAGAAATCCTGCTTACTTCTTTTTACATAAACTATTTTTACAATTTGAAAACATTTAAACTATCATTAAACATTAATAAATAGAAATCCTGCTTACTTCTTTTTACATAAACTATTTTTACAATTTGAAAACATTTAAACTATCATTAAACATTAATAAATAGAAATCCTGCTTACTTCTTTTTACATAAACTATTTTTACAATTTGAAAACATTTAAACTATCATTAAACATTAATAAATAGAAATCCTGCTTACTTCTTTTTACATAAACTATTTTTACAATTTGAAAACATTTAAACTATCATTAAACATTAATAAATAGAAATCCTGCTTACTTCTTTTTACATAAACTATTTTTACAATTTGAAAACATTTAAACTATCATTAAACATTAATAAATAGAAATCCTGCTTACTTCTTTTTACATAAACTATTTTTACAATTTGAAAACATTTAAACTATCATTAAACATTAATAAATAGAAATCCTGCTTACTTCTTTTTACATAAACTATTTTTACAATTTGAAAACATTTAAACTATCATTAAACATTAATAAATAGAAATCCTGCTTACTTCTTTTTACATAAACTATTTTTACAATTTGAAAACATTTAAACTATCATTAAACATTAATAAATAGAAATCCTGCTTACTTCTTTTTACATAAACTATTTTTACAATTTGAAAACATTTAAACTATCATTAAACATTAATAAATAGAAATCCTGCTTACTTCTTTTTACATAAACTATTTTTACAATTTGAAAACATTTAAACTATCATTAAACATTAATAAATAGAAATCCTGCTTACTTCTTTTTACATAAACTATTTTTACAATTTGAAAACATTTAAACTATCATTAAACATTAATAAATAGAAATCCTGCTTACTTCTTTTTACATAAACTATTTTTACAATTTGAAAACATTTAAACTATCATTAAACATTAATAAATAGAAATCCTGCTTACTTCTTTTTACATAAACTATTTTTACAATTTGAAAACATTTAAACTATCATTAAACATTAATAAATAGAAATCCTGCTTACTTCTTTTTACATAAACTATTTTTACAATTTGAAAACATTTAAACTATCATTAAACATTAATAAATAGAAATCCTGCTTACTTCTTTTTACATAAACTATTTTTACAATTTGAAAACATTTAAACTATCATTAAACATTAATAAATAGAAATCCTGCTTACTTCTTTTTACATAAACTATTTTTACAATTTGAAAACATTTAAACTATCATTAAACATTAATAAATAGAAATCCTGCTTACTTCTTTTTACATAAACTATTTTTACAATTTGAAAACATTTAAACTATCATTAAACATTAATAAATAGAAATCCTGCTTACTTCTTTTTACATAAACTATTTTTACAATTTGAAAACATTTAAACTATCATTAAACATTAATAAATAGAAATCCTGCTTACTTCTTTTTACATAAACTATTTTTACAATTTGAAAACATTTAAACTATCATTAAACATTAATAAATAGAAATCCTGCTTACTTCTTTTTACATAAACTATTTTTACAATTTGAAAACATTTAAACTATCATTAAACATTAATAAATAGAAATCCTGCTTACTTCTTTTTACATAAACTATTTTTACAATTTGAAAACATTTAAACTATCATTGAAGTACACTAAATAGAAATCCTACTTACTTTTTTTAAAAGAATATTTTTATAATTTGAGAACATTTAAACTATCATTCAACTATAGTAAACAAAAATACTTTTACTTTTTTTTTTTACATAAACTATTTTTATAATCTTAAAATATTTAAACTATCATTCAACAGTTGTAAACAGAAATCCTCCTTACTTCTTTTTATATAAACTATTTTTATAATTTGGAAACATTTAAACTATCATTCAACACTTGTAAACAAAAATCCTACTTACTTTTTTTTAAAGAATATTTTTATAATTTGAGAACATTTAAACAATGATTCAACTGTAGTAAACAAAAATCCTACTAACTGTTTTTTAAAGAATATTTTTATAATTTGAGAACAATTAAACTTTCATTCAAAGATGGTAAAAAGAAATCCTACTTACTTTTTTAATATACATTATTTTTGTAATTTGAGAACATTTAAACTATCACTAAATGATAGTAAACATAAATTCTACTTACTTGTTTTTAAAATTATTTTTTTAATTTAAAAACATTTAAACTATCTTTGAACAATAGAAAATACAAATTCTAGTTACTTTTTTTTAAAGAATATTTTTATAATTTGAAAACATTTATACTATCGTTGAATAATGGTAAATAGAAATCCTATAGTTGAACTATCATTCAACTATAGTAAACAGAAATCGTTCTTACTCTTTTATATATAAATTACTTTTATTAGTTGAAAACATTTAAACTATCATTCAATGATAGTAAACATAAATCCTACTTACTTTGTTTTATATAAATTATTTTTATAATTTGACAATATTTAAACTATCATTCACCAATTGCAAACAGAAATCCTACTTACTTTTTCTTTTGTATAGAATATTTTAATAATTTGAAAAGATTTAAATTATCATTAAATGATAGTAAACAGAAATCCTAATTACTTCTTTTAAAAAAAAAAATTATAAATTGAAAACATTAAAACTATCATCCAAGTATACTAAACAGAAATCCTACTTACTTTTGTCTTTAAATAATATTTTTATAATTGTAGAACATTTAAACTATCAATCAACTATAGTAAATCGAAATTCTACTTACTTTGTTTTATACCAATTATTTTTATAAGTTAGAAAACATTTAAATTATCATTCACCAGTTCTAAACGGAAATCCTATATACTTTTTTTACAAGAATATTTTTATAAATTCAAAACAATTAAATTATCATTAACCTATAGTAAACAGAAATCCTATTTACTTCTTTTTAAAAAAATATTTTTATAAATTGAAAACATTTAAATTATCATTCAAGTATACTAAACAGAAATCCTATTTTTTTCAAAATAATATTTTTATAATTGAAAAAAATTTAAACTATCATTCACCTATAGTAAACATAAATCCTACTTATTTTTTTAAAAAATAATATTTTTACAATTTGAAAACAATTAAACTACCATTGAAGTATCCTAAACAGAAATCCTACTTATTTTTTTAACGTACATTTTTATAATTTAAGAACACTTAAACTATTATTCAACTATAACAAACAAAAATCCTACTTAAATTTTTTTTAAAGAATATTTTTATAATTTGAGAACATTTAAACAATGATTCAACTGTAGTAAACAAAAATCCTACTAACTGTTTTTTAAAGAATATTTTTATAATTTGAGAACCTTTAAACAATCATTCAATTATAGTAAGCAGAAATCCTACTTATTTTTTTTAAAGAATATTTTTATAATTTAAGAACAATTAAACTATCATTCAATGATGGTAAAAAGAAATCCTACTTACTTTTTTAATATACATTATTTTTGTAATTTGAGAACATTTAAACTATCATTAAATGATAGTAAACATAAATTCTACTTACTTGTTTTTAAAATTATTATTTTTAATTTAAAAACATTTGAACTATCTTTTAACAATAGAAAATACAAATTCTAGTTACTTTTTTTTCAAAAGAATATTTTTATAATTTGAAAACATTTATATTATCATTCAATAATGGTAAATAAAAATCCTATAGTTGAACTATCATTCAACTATAGTAAATAGAAATCATTCTTAATTGTTTTATATAAATTACTTTTATAAGTTGAAAACATTTAAACTATCATTCAACAATAGTAAACATAAATCCTACTTACTTTTTTTTATATATAAATTATTTTTATAATTTAAAAATATTTAAACTATCATTCACCAATTGCAAACAGAAATCCTATTTACCTTTTCTTTTGTGTAAAATATTTTAATAATTTGGAAAGATTTAAATTATCATTAAATGATAGTAAATAGAAATCCTAATTATTTCTTTTTAAAAAGAAATTTATAAATTGAAAACATTAAAACTATCATTCAAGTATACTAAACATAAATCCTACTTACTTTTGTTTTTAAATAATATTTTTATAATTGGAGAACATTTAGACTATCATTCAACTATAGTAAACCGAAATTCTACTTACTTTTTGTTATACAAATTATTTTTGTAAGTTAGAAAACATTCAAATTATCATTCACCAGTTCTAAATGGAAATCCTATATACTTTTGTTACAAGAATATTTTTATAAATTCAGAACAATTAAATTATCATTAACTTATAGTAAACAGAAATACTATTTACTTCTTTTTTAAAAACATATTTTTATAAATTGAAAATATTTAAACTATCATTCACCTATAGTAAACATAAATCCTACTTATTTTTTTTAAAAGTAATATTTTTACAATTTGAAAACAATTAAACTATCATTGAAGTATTCTAAACAGAAATCCTACTTATTTTTTTAATAGATATTTTTATAATTTAAGAACATTTAAACTATTATTCAACTATAACAAACAGAAATCCTACTTAAATTTTTTTAAAGAATATTTTTATAATTTGAGAACATTTAAACAATGATGCAATTGTAGTAAACAAAAATCCTACTAACTTTTTTTAAAGAAAATTTTTATAATTGGAGAACATTTAAATTATCATTCAACAATAGTAAACAGAAATTCTAATTACTTTTTTTAAAAAAAAAATTATAAATTGAAAACATTGAAACTATCATTCAAGTATACTAAACAGAAATCCTGTTTTTTTCAAAAAACTATCATTCACCAATTGTAAACAGAAATCCTACTCTCTTTTTTGTAAAGAATATATTAAGAACATTTAAACTATCATTCCACAATATTAAACAAAAATCTTACTTTTTTTTATATAAATCATTTTTATAATTTGAAAATATTTAAACTATCATCAACAATTGTAAACAAAAAACCTACTTGCTTTTTTTTTTAAAGAATATTTTTATAATTTCAGAACAATTAAACTATTATTCAATTATAGTAAACAAAAATCCTACTTACATTTTTAAAACAATATTTTTATAATTTGAGAACATTTAAACTATCATTCACCTATAGTACACATTAATTCTACTTACTTTTTTATACATATATAAATTATTTTTATAATTTTAAAATAATTAAACTATCATTCACCTATAGTACACATTAATTCTACTTACTTTTTTATACATATATAAATTATTTTTATAATTTTAAAATAATTAAACTATCATTCAACTATACTAAAAGGAAATACTACTTACTTTTTTTATATAAATTATTTTTATAGTTTGAGAATGTTTAAACTATTTTTCAACTACAGTAAATAGAAATCCTACTTATTTTTATATATATATATATAAATTATCTTTATAATTTGACAACATTTGAACTATCATTCACCAATTCCAAACATAAATCCAACTCACTTTTTTTGAAAACAATATTTTTATAATTTGACAACATTTAAACTATCATTCAAGTACAGTAAACAGAAATCCTATTTACTTTTTTTTTATATAAATTATTTTTAAAATATTAAAATATTTAAACTATCATTCAACAATTCTAAAAACAAATCCTAGTTACTTTTTTTTTAAAGAGTATATTGAGAACATTTAAATTATCATTACACAATATTAAACAAAAATCCTACTTATTTTTTTTTTATATATATCATTTTTATAATTTGACAACATTTAAATTATCATCAATAATCGTAAACAAAAATTCTACTTACTTTTTTTTTTGGAAATATTTTTATAATTTTAGAAGAGTTAAACTATCATTCAACTATAGTAAACAGAAATCCTATTTACTTTTTTTAAAACAATATTTTTATATTTTGACAATATTTGAACTATCATTCAAGTATAGTAAATAGAAATTCTACTTATTTGTTTTAAAGAATATTTTTATAATTTGAGAAAATTTAAACTATCATTCAACTATAGTAAACAGAAATCCTACTTTATTTTTTTTATATAAATTATTTTTATAATTATAAAATATTTAAACTATCACTCACCAATTGTAAACAGAAATCCAACTTACTTTGTTTTTTAAAGAACATTTTTATAATTTGTGAAAAAATATACTATTATTCAAATATAGTAAACAGAAATTCTATGTACTTTTCTTTAATGAATATTTTTATAAATTTAGAACATTTAAACAATTATTCAACTATAGTAAACAGAAATCCTACTAACTTTTTTTTTTATACTAATTATTTTATAATTTGAGAGCGTTTAAACTATCATTCAACGATAGTAAATAGAAATCCTATTTATTTTTTTTTATCAATTATTTTTATAATTTAAAATATTTAAACTATAATTAAACAATAATAAATAGAAATCCCACTTACTTTTTTTATATAAATTATTTTTATAATTTAAAAACACTTAAACTATCATTCAAGTATAATAACCAGTAACCCTACTTACTTTTTTTTTTTTAAGAATAGTTTTATAATTTGAGAACATTTAAGCTATCATGCAACTATAATAAACACAAATCCTATTTTTTTATATAAATTATTTTTATAAGTTGAAAACATTTAAACTATCATTAAATGATAGTAAACAAAAATCCTACTTTCTTCTTTTATATATATAAATTATTTTTATAAGTTGAAAATATTTAAACTATCGTTAAACTATAATAAATAGAAATCCTTCTTACTTTTTTTTATATAAATTATTTTTATAATTTCAAAATATTTAACTTATCATTCAACAATTGTAAATAGAAATCCTATTTGCTTTTTTTTTTTAAAGAATATTTTTATAAATTGAAAACAATTAAGCTATCATTCAGCTATTGTAAACTGAAATCCTACTTATATTTTTTTTAAAGATATTTTTATAAATTAAAAATAATTAAACTATCATTCAACTATTATCAACATAAATCCTACTTATATTTTTTTTAAAACAATATTTTTATAAATTGACAACATTTAAACTATCATTTAAGTACACGAAAATCCTATTTACCTTTTTTTTCTAAAGAATGTTTTTATAATTTGAGAATATTTAAATTATCATTCAACTATAGTAACCAGAAATTATACTTACTTTTTTTATATAAATTATTTTTATAATTGAAAAACATTTAAACAATCATTCAACAATTGTAAATAGAAATCCTACTTACTTTTTTTTTATATATAGAATATTTTTATAATTTGAAAAGATTTAAAATATCATTAAACAATAGTAAAGAGAAATCCTACTTATTTTTTTATATAAATTATTTTTATAAGTTGAAAACATTTAAACTATCAGTAAACGATAGTAAACATAAATGCTAATTATTTTTTTTATATAAATTATTTTTATAAGTTGAAAACATTTAAACTATCATTAAACGATACTAAACAGAAATCCTACTTAATTTTTTTATATAAATTATTTTTATAATATGAAAACATTTAAATATCATGCAACAATTATAAATAGAAATTATACTTATATGTTTTTTTAAAAAATATTTTTATAATTTTAGAAAAGTTGAACTATCATTCACCTATGGTAAACAGAATTCCTATTTATTTTTTTGAAAACAATATTTTTATAATTTGACAACACTTAAACTATCATTCAAGTATAGCAAACAGAAATCCTACTTACTTTTTTTTTAAAGAATATTTTTATAATTTAAGATTTAAGCTAGCATTCAACTATAGTAAATAGAAATTCTACTTACTTTTTTTATATAAATTATTTTTATAATTTGAGAACGCTTAAACTATCATTCAAGTATAGCAAACAGAAATCCTACTTACTTTTTTTTTAAAGAATATTTTTATAATTTAAGATTTAAGCTAGCATTCAACTATAGTAAATAGAAATTCTACTTACTTTTTTTATATAAATTATTTTTATAATTTGAGAACGTTTAAACTATCATTCAACTATAGTAAACTGAAATCCAACTTATTTTTTAAAATAAATTAATTTAATAACATTTAAATTATCATTCACCAATTATAAACAGAAATCCTACTTAATCTTTTTTTTTTTATATATATATAGAATATTTTTATAATTTGAAAAGATTTAAACTATCGTTAAACGATAGTAAACAAAAATCCTATTAATGTTTTTTTATATAAATTATTTTTATAAGTTGAAGACATTTAAACTATCATTCAACGATAGTATATAACTACTACTTACTTTTTTTTAAGAAGAATTGTTTTTCAATTTGACAACATTTAAACTATCTTTGAAGTATACTAAACAGAAATCTATTTACTTTTTTTTAAAAGAATATTTTTATAATTTAAGAACATTTAAACTATCGTTCAACTATAGTAAACAAAAATCCTACGTATTGTTTTTTACATTAATTATTTTTATAAGTTAGAAATCATTTAAACTATCATTCAACAATTGTGAACATAAACCCTACTTCCTTTTTTTTTTCAAGAATTTTTTTATAAATTGAGAACAATTAAACTATCATTTAACTATAGTAAACAAAAATCATACTTACTTTTTTTATATAAATTATTTTTATAATTTAAAAACTTTTAAACTATCATTCAAGTATACTAAACAGAAATCCTACTTATATTTTTTATAAATTGTTTTATAATTTTAAATCTTTTAAACTATTATTAAAATATACCAAACAGAAATCCTACTTACTATTTTTTTATGAATTATTTTTATAATTTTCAATCATTTAAACTATCATTCAAGTATACTAAACAAAAATCTTTCTTGCTTTTTTTTTTATATATAAATTATTTTTATAATTTAAAAAAATTTAAACTATCATTCAACAATAATAAAAATAAATCCTACTTACTTCTTTTTAAAAACATATTTTTATAATTTGAAAATATTTAAACTATCATTCAATTAAACTAAACAGAAATCCTACTTACTTTTTTTTTTAAATAATATTTTTATAATTTGAGAACATTTAAACTATGATTCAACTATAATAAACTAAAATCCTACTTATGTTTTTTTACATAAATTATTTTTTTAATTTTAAAAAATTTAAACTATCATTCAACAATAGTAAACAGAAATCCTACTTTCTTTTTTTTTTTTATGAATATTTTCAAAATTTAAAAATATTTAAACTATCACTCAAGTGTACTAAATAGAAATCCTATTTACTTTTTTGAATAAATTATTTTAATAATTTTAAAAGATGTAAACTATCATTCAACTATACTAAACAAAAATCCTAGTTGCTTTTTTTATATATAAATTATTTTCATAGTTTTAAAAGATTTAAACTATCATTCAAGTATACTAAATAGAAATCCTATTTATATTTTTTTTAAAAATATATTTTTATAGTTTTCAAACTTTTAAACTATCTTTCAAGTATCATAAATAGAAATCCTACTTATTTTTTTTATATATAATTTTAACTCTTTTAAACTATCATTAAAGTATACCAAACAGAAATCCTACTTACTTTTTTTTTTTTATATAAATTATTTTTATAATTTTAAAATATTTAAACTATTATTCAAGTATACTTTAAAAAAAAACCTTTCTTGCTTTTTTTTTTATATAAATTATTTTTATAATTTTAAAATATTTAAACTATTATTCAAGTATACTAATCAGTAATCCTACTTACTTTTTGTTTTTAAATAATTTTTTTTTTAATTTGAAAACATTTAAACAGTCATTCAACTATAGTAAATAGAAATCCTACTTAATTTTTTTTAAAAGAATATTTTTATAATTTGATAACATTTAAACTATAATTCAACTATAGTAAATTAAAATCCTACTTATGGTTTTTTATATAAATTATTTTTATAATTTTAAAAAAAATTAAACTATCATTCAACAATAGTAAATAGAAATCCTATTTACTTTTTTTTTTAAAGAAAATTTTTATATTTTGAGAAAATTTAAACTATCATTCAACTATAATAAACAGAAATCCTAATTACTTTTTTCTAAAGAATATTTTCAAAATTTAAAAACATTTAAACTATCACTCAAGTGTACTAAATAAAAATCCTACTTACTTTTTTGAATAAATTATTTTTATGATTTGAAAAGATGTAAACTATCATTCAACTATACTAAACAAAAATCTTAGTTGCTTTTTTTTATATATAAATTAATTTTATCGTTTTAAAACATTTAAACTATCCTTCAACTATCATAAATAGAAATCCTATTTATTTTTTTTTATAATTTTAAATCTTTTAAACTATCATTCAAGTATACCAAACAAAAAACATACCTACTATTTTTTTTATGAATTATTTTTATAATTTTCAATAATTTAAACTACCATTCAAGTATACTAAAAAAAAAGCTTTCTTGTTTTTTTTATATAAATTATTTTTATAATTTGAAAATAATTAAACTATCATTCAAGTGTATTAATTAGTAATCTTACTTACTTTTTGTTTTTAAAGAATATTTTTTTTAATTTGAGAACATTGAAACTGTCATTAAACTATAGCAAACAGAAATCCTACTTAATTTTTTTTAAAGAATATTTTTATAATTTGAGAACGTTTAAACTATTATTCAACTATAGTAAACAGAAATCATACTAACCTTTTTTTAAAGAATATTTTTATAATTTGAGAACGTTTAAACTATTATTCAACTATAGTAAACAGAAATCATACTAACCTTTTTTTAAAGAATATTTTTATAATTTGAGAACGTTTAAACTATTATTCAACTATAGTAAACAAAAATTCTCTGTACTTTTTTTTTAATTTGTTTTTTTATATTTTGAGAACATTTAAGTTATCATTCAACAATAATAAATAGAAATCCTTCTTTTTTTTTAAAAGAATATTTTTATAATTTCAGAATATTTAAACTAGCATTCAACTATACTAAACAAAAATTCTACTTATGTTTTTTTTTTTAAGAATATTTTTATAATTTCAGAACATTTAAACTATCATTCAACTATACTAAACAAAAATTCTAGTTGCTTTTTTTTTTTAATAAATTATTTTTATAGTCTTAAAACATTTAAACTATCCTTCAAGTATCATAAATAGAAATCCTACTTACTTTTTTTATAAAAATTTTTATACTTTTAAATATTTTAAACTATCATTCAAGTATACCAAACAAAAATTCTATTTACTATTTTTTATGAATTATTTTTATAATTTTCAATCATTTAAACTACCATTCAAGTATACTAAACAAAAATCCTTCTTGCTTTTTTTTAATATAAATTATTTTTATAAATTGAAAACATTTACAGTATCATTCAAGTATACTACCTAGTAATCTTACTTAATTTTTTTTTTAAAGAATATTTTTTTCATTTGAGAATATTTAAATCGTATTCAACTATAGTAAACAAAAATCCTACTTAATTTTTTTTAAAGAATATTTTTATAATTTGAGAACACATAAACTATCATTCAAGTATACTAAATAGAAATCCTATTTACTTTTTTATATAAAAAAATTATTTTTATTGTTTCCAAGCTTTTAAACTATCCTTCAAGTATCATAAAAAAAACATCCTACTTACTTTTTTTTATAAATTATTTTTATAATTTTAAATCATTTAAACTATCATTCATGTATACTAAATACAAATACTAGTCACTTTTTATATAAATTATTTTTATAATTTTAAAACATTAAAACTATCCTTCAAATATCATAAGTAAACATCCTACTAAATTTTATATAAATGTTTTTTATAGTTTTCAAGCTTTTAAACTATCCTTCAAGTATCGCAAAATGAAACCTTCTTACTTTTTTTACAAACTATTTATATAATTTTAAATCATTTAAACTATCATTCAAGCATACTAAACAAAAATCCTATTTACTTTTTTTTATAAATTATTTTTATAGTTTAAAATTTTTATACTATCCTTCGACTATCATAAACAGAAATCCTACTTACCTTTTTTTAATAATTATTTTTATAATTTTAAATTATTTAAACTATCCTTCAAGTATCATAAATATAAATCCTACTTCTTTATTTATAAATTATTTTTATAATTTTAAAACATTTAAACTATCATTCAAGTATGCTAAACAAGAATTCTACATAATTTTTTTATAAATTATTTTTATAGTTTTAAAACATTTAAACTACCATTCAAGTATACTAAAAGGAGATCCTACTTATTTTTTTTTATATAATTTTTTTTTATAATTTAAAAGTTTTTATACTATCCTTCAAGTATCATAAACAAAAATCCTACTTATTTGTTTTTTTTATAAATTATTTTTTTAATTTTAAATATTTAAACTATCGTTCAAGTATACTAAATAGAAATCTTAGTTGCTTTTTTTTTCATAAATTATTTTTATAGTTTTAAAACAGTTAAACTATCCTTAAGCATCACAAAGAAAAATCCTACTTACTTTTATTTTTTATAAATTTTTTTATGTAATTTTAAATCTTTTAAACTATCATTCAAGTATATAAAAAACAAATCCTATTTACAATTTTTTTTTATATAAATTATGTTTATAGTTTTAAAACATTTAAACTATCCTTCAAGTATCATAAACAGAAATTCTACTTACTTTTTAAAAACAAATATTATTTTTATAGTTTTCAACCTTTTAAATTATCATTCAAGTATCATAAAAAGAAATCCTACTTATTGTTTTTTTTAGAAATTATTTTCTTAATTTTAAATCATTTAAACTATCATTCAAGTATATTAAAAAGAGATCTTACTTACTTTATTTTATAAATTATTTTTATAATTTAAAAGTTTTTATACTATCCTTCAACTATCATAAATAGAAATTCTACTTATTTTTTTCTTATAAATTAGTTTTATAATTTTAAATCATTTAAACTATCATTCAAGTATACTAAAAAGAAATCCTATTTGCTTTTTTTTTTACAAATTATTTATATAATTTTACAACATTTAAACTATCCTTCAAGTATCATAAATAGAAATCCTACTTCTTCTTTTTTATATAAGTTGTTTTTATATTTTTAAATATTTTAAACTATCATTCAAGTATACCAAACAGAAATCCTATTTACTATTGTTTTTATAAATTATTATTATAATTTCAAAACATTTAAACTATCCTTCAAGTGTCATAAACTGAAATTCTACTTATGTTTTTTTTATAATTGTTTTTTATAATTTTAAATCATTTAAACTATCATTCAAGTATACTAAATACAAATACTACTTACTTTTTATATAAATTATTTTTATAATTTTAAAACATTAAAACTATCCTTCAAGTATGATAGATAGAAATCTTACTAACTTTTTTTTCTGAAATTATTTTTATAATTGAAAAACTTTTAAACTATCCCCTAAGTATCAAAAATAGAAATCCTACCTATTTTTTTTAAAAAATATTTGTATAATTTTAAAACTTTTAAACTATCATTCAAATATATTAAATACAAATACTACTTATTTTTTTTATAAATTATTTTTATAATTTTAAAATATTGAAACTAATCTTCAAGTATTATGAACAGAAATCCTTCATACTTTTATTTTTTATAAATTATTTTTCTAATATTAATTATTTAAACTATCATTCAAATATATTAAATACAAATACTACTTATTTTTTTTATAAATTATTTTTATAATTTTAAATCGTTTAAACTATCATTCAAGTATATTAAATATAAATCCTACTTATATTTTTTTAAATTAATTTTTTAATTTTAAAAAATTTAAAGTATCCTTCATGTATCATAAATAGAAATCCTACTAATATTTTTACAATTTTAAAATGTTTAAGCTAACTTTCAAATATCATAAACAAAAAACCTACTAATATTTTTATACAAATTATTTTTTATAAATTTAAAACATTTAAACTATCATTTAAGAATATAAAACAGAAATCCTATTTATATTTTTATACAAATTATTTTTCTAATTTTGAAATATTTAAACTATCATTCAAGTTTACAAAATAGAAATCCGAATTACTTTTTTTTTTTTTAATAAATTAGTTTCATAGTTTTCAACCTTTTAAACTATCTTTCAAGTACCATAAAAAGAAATCATACTCACTGATTTTTTAATAAATTATTTTTATAATTTTAAATCATTTAAACTATCATTTAAGTATAGAAAACATAAATACTATTTACTATTTTATAAATTATTTTTACAATTTTAAAACATTTAAGCTAACTTTCAAATATCATAAACAGAAATCCTACTAATATTTTTATATAATTTTTTTTTATATAAATTTAAAACATTTAAATTATCATTCAAGTATACAAAATAGAAATCCTACTTATATTTGTATACAAATATTTTTCTAATTTTAAAATATTTAAATTATCATTCAAGTATACTAAATAGAAATCCTTCTTATTTTTTTTTATAAATAATTTTTATAGTTTTTAAGCTTTTAAACTATCCTTCAAGTATACTAAAGAGAAATCCTACTTATGTTTTTTTAATAATTTATTTTCATAATTTTCAATCTTTTAAACTATCATTCAAGTATACAAAACAGAAATCCTACTTATATTTTTATACAAATTATTTTTCTAATTTTAAAATATTTAACTATCATTCAAGTATACTAAATAGAAAT
>NW_011501309.1:0-5401 GCF_000495115.2 Populus euphratica
ATTTACAAAAACTAGTTGAAGAGAAACTAACGTATAACCAAATATACAGCTTATGGAGATTTGTCGCTTAGGCCTTGCTTGCTCGAGTAAGACAAGTATACCTTCAAAAAGCAAAATATTAACAAATAAAATCCTAACATGATTGAGAACAGAACAGCTGTTATCTACAGCACATTCATTCTTTGATGTTGTAGTTATCTTTCAAGGTTGCTCTCTGCCATTAATTGGTTTGACTTGAGTTCATGTAGAGAATCACCATGTTGGAAAGTGGGCAGGCTGACTATAGGTGTAGGACAAGCATGTTTGGTTTATGTACTTAAAGAATACTGCTCTCGACAATCCTTAGGGCTTCCCACACCACACAAAGTATTCCAACCTAACTCAAGCGTCTCAACAAATTTCCAAGAAAACTATCTTAATTGTCTCCCAGAACTCGATCTATGATATGGTCTTCGCTTGGTTCTAGTTCTTCGCTTGTTTGGTAACATTTAAGCCATGATGGGTTCACATTTTGTTCTTGTTTTAAGCGTTTTTTGTCTCGCATTTTATTTCTTGCTGGTTTCCTTCCTTGGCCTCCATGTGGGGTGTATTGTAGCTGTGCTCTTGACTTCGAGTCAGTTCTTTTATGGGATATTTGAGCTTAACCTCCTAGACCAACTGACCATCAATAAATTTATTGGATACATTTCTGACTTCCATTATCTGAAAGAGTGAATTGTGCTTCTTGTTGTTCCGGGAAGAAAAATGCTGGCTGTTTCGTTGTGATTTATTGCATCAGTGCAGTAAAGGACACGATGAGATTGGACTTCTGCCTGTCCAGAAAGCCTAAATCGGATAGACTGTGACCAGGAAATAGCAACTGGTTGAGTGGGTGGCAGCAGATTTAATGGTGCGTAATGAATGGTGACTGAAATTATCCAAGGTACTCGTTTAGCGGGTCAAAAGCGGAGCTTAGAGATGAGTTATCCAACCCTGTTATATAAGAACACAACAAAAAGAGGCAAATCCTGACTTCAACAGCCAACAACATGACACAGTTTACAGCGGTTGGCGTTGAGAGGAAGAGCAGCTTTTGGCGGTGGGATTTCCTCCGACACCAGGCACCAGCAGTTTAATTGCTTTACAGCATGCAACATCAAAGTTGAGCAAAACAAAACTACTGAAAAAAAAGTAAAGGAGAAACGAGTGTTCTTTAACGACTAGCTAGATGGGAGTCGGTGTCTTTGTGACGGGGATAGGGGTTCAGAGACCAGAGGCCAAAGTTCAAGGGGCTAGAGCGATATGAATTTGCATGCTAAAAACATTTCCTCCCGAAGAGAAATATGAGTTCTACAACATTTAGCTCATTCTACTATCAGAAAGAAATCTAATACGATGGCTCTCTCTATGAAATAAACAAACATGAACACATTCATAGCTGGAAAAAAGGTAAACAGATCACAGCAAGATCTAAGACTCTGATGACATGATTTGACCAAATGCATATAGCAGTATTTTATATTCTTGCCAAATTCTCGACATTTTTTTTTTTGTTTCTCAACTATCCAAATGTGAAGAATAAATGTGAAACAGTATGACTTCAATCATAGGCATATAAGATAATTCCTATTGAACAACAGAATATGCCTAGAGCTATTTGGGAATGGAACATTGATATTGTTTTAGTGAATCAAGAACAGGCCATATGTAGAATTACCCTATCTATTTGCTTGTGCCATCCACAGCTCTGGATTCTTTATGCCCTGGCATGAACCAACCCCGCAAAAAGAATGCAATAGTGCATTGAGTACAGGAGCTTGTCTGCTGAAGCATACTGACTTGGAATCTACTCCAAAAGCCAGCTATACATCTCTCAGAACAGGCCAACCTTTTCTAAGAATGTCATTGATCTTTGCATTGATCTGCTTTTGAATGCGTGGAGGGCAGAGCTCTGCTGCATAGCCATTTAATTTTGCTGCCAAACTTGAATTCTCAAGGTCCGCTTCAGGCAAGTTTCCCATCAGCTGACGAAGAAATGGATTTTGCTTGAGCTCAAATTTCTGCACACATCCAAACCTTTAAAGTTAATGAATCAACACACTAACTTGGATGGAATGTTTTTCAAAACAACATAAGAATTACAAAACAGAAGTTACAACTAAGAATCAAATATGAGTGTCTTTTTTTTCTCAATATATGCTCTTGAATCTTGATTTTACACTGTCAGTTGAGGCTATAGAACATTTTCTCAGTATAGACCAGAAATCGGAGTTTTCTCAAGCTTGTGTCATATCTTCTGCCCTTGAAAAAAGACATACTGAAGCCATTTGCTTCTGCATCTAAAATCCCCAAAAGCATTACAAGTTCTTATGTAAGAGTTATAGGTACCCTGTTGAACTGCATGCTTAAGCACACTATACAAAGGTTATACAGTAACCATTACAAATGCAATTTTAGACTGTTGATTAATTGCATCCTTCTATCATGCAGCAGGCAGATATCCCTACAGTGAGCGACAAATTCATGGCCACAATTGTGGCTCTAGAACAACCAACACTATATTGTTTATTATGTGCTACCACTGTCCAAAAATCTTATAGTAAGCTTCAAACTTTCCGCCACAAATCTTTCCAGCATTTTCTAGAACTTCAACAACTACTGTGTATATCTAAACTAACAAATGCTTCAAAACCATCAGGGAAACCCACACATTTCACCATTAAAATAATACAAGACCTGATGTTCTGGCTCTGCAGGATAAAATGTTCCAAGCTGTTGAATTTGAGTAACCACAACACTACTCCTCAACTTCAACTGCTCTCTTTCTTTGCTAACACCAGCCAATCTACGCTCTTCAGTTCCATTAGTGAAAATAACAGACCTGCACATTTGTATTCACAACAATTAACCAGTAAAACAGTACTAATCACATTAAACAAGAAAATGCTAGTGATAGTCATGACCTTTTACCTATATTGATTACCCACATCAGGACCTTGCCCAAACACTTGCCTTGAATCATGACTAACCCAAAATACCTCCAAGAGTTGACTGTAACTAATCACCTTCGGGTCATACTCTACCTATATAACACATTAACAAAAACCCACATCAAACAAATGGAGAAAACACAAAATTTCTCACACAGACTTGTTCCATGCAAACCAAACTAATCACATTCGGACCTATTGTGCTTTCCAATCATAACAATGCGGTCCACAACACCAACCAACTAAATGCTTTATTTTACACAGAATGACTCTATCTAACAATTTTTCACTTGACATAAAATTAATCAAATTTTAACAAAAACACATATTTCCAAATAGCCCAATAAAGAGATTCGCGAAAAAACATAGTCAAATTATTGTTCTGCAAAACATTGTACTAAACAGAATTAAATCAAGTTCTAGAAAAAACCCACGATTCTATTTGCCCAAATGAATACATTTCAACAAGAAATTCTCTCATTATCAATATATTTATCAACACATAACAAAACAGCATTAGTCTACACAGGCTGAGTTAATAAAGCATTGTTTTCAACACAAATTGACTGGAAAACAAATAAATACAATCAAAAGCAGATTTCCAACGTTTTTTTAAAGAGACCTGTACGGACTCTGCATGATCACCTAAGCTTCTGTATACGGGGTTCAATTTGGATCCGCCACAGTAACCAACAGTGGTCCGTACAACACCATTCAAGCAACCAAACACGGCTTCAGATCTCCAAAAACAACCGAGGGCGAAAACTGCTGTTTTTAATGGATAATCGGGTGGCGGGTTTCTAATGGAGGTGGAAACATGATCCGGTATTCGAATGGACAGAGATTTATAGGGCAGTGAAATTGTTAGTAATAGAAGGGTTAGGAGATGGAGAAGGGAGGAACTATGGCTCCCTGCGCAAGCCATTTTTGGCGGTTTGCCTCGGGTAGAAAGATGGTGTTTTTCGGGTCGGTCAAGACGGGTTATACTTCCGAGTTCTTGAACTTCTGGTTTTGAATGCGTGCACCCTTGTTTTTTGTTAGCTGACCATGTGGGCTCGATTTAATGTTTGGGCTTTTATGGAGCCCATTACATAATCAACTAAAAAACTAAAAAGTTTGGGGATTGACAACGCAAAATGCATAATGTATCCTCTCATACGCGTGTAGATATATTCTTCATATTGTTTTTATTATTATTATTATTATTAGACCAAATTATAAGTTAATTTGTCAGAGAAGGGTGAGATTGAAAAACGAGAGATCAAAATAAAATTAAAAAACACGTGGAGGATAAATATTTTTGTAAAGCTTGGGCAAAATATTTATTGTAATCATAAGTATTTTTTTACTGCAAAAATTAACACACTTAAAGAAAATAACATTAATCTTACATTGTAATCATATTTATTTATAATGAAGTAGAAAGTCTAGTTTATTTCAATAATTATCATTGTTTCTATCATATTTTTTTAAGTAATTATATAAAACAATCATAAACAAATCTTGACATGGTGTCTTGTGTTTAGATAAAAATTTATAACTTGATAGCCCACGTTATCAACTTGAGAAAAAAAAATTAAAAATTACCAAGTTAATCAAAAGGTAAGGTTGTTGTTGTATATTTAGTCTTTTATTCAAATAAATACAAACACTAATTAATGGTGTGGAGGATAATAAAAAGAAGCACATTAAAGAGCGGGAATAATGATAATAGCGGAGGTAGCATCATCCTATGTTGCAGGAGCAACAAAAAGCTACGATCCCATCCACAAACATATTTGGAGATTAATTACACGGTGACCCAGTTCCCATCGATTCAAGATTTTAGAAGGATTGTTGCCTGTTAAACGTCTAGGCGTTCCTTCGGTTACGGCCAAACTTTCTGCAGGATTTCAAGCCTTAAAGCAGAATATTGATGCTAGAACTCATCAACATGCCCATGTTTTGCACAAGTCATTTAACAAAATCGTGCAAGTAGACAAATTTGCAAGAAAGGCATGAGAAAGCATATGCTCGAAAGGACCTTAAAACCAAAAAAGGAAGTAGAGGCCTTCTCTTTTTCTTGCCTTCGTTCAAAGAACTTCTCTACATCAGGTATAGCTGTGTTAGGGGTTGAAGACCATCATTACAGGGTTACAGCCACCATGCCACCACAAACAGATTTCGTTACTATATAGTTTTCCCTCGCAAAGGAAACAATGTCACAGGATAATTGCCACCATCAAACATTTACCCCATCGAGATTGAACATGCACAGACCTCAAGAAAATATTATTGTAAACAACGTGGTTGAGTTGCAGAGTGAAACTCTAGCCATACATATGAGATAAGACAAATTACGAATGCATTCATGCCAGGCAGAGATAATTGAAAATCCAACTTGAGTACGAATTCAAAATATCTATAATCTTAAAATAGTCAAAAAAAAAAAA
>NW_011501309.1:26123-47635 GCF_000495115.2 Populus euphratica
TCATATTATCTTATACTTAATTTTTATTAAATAAATAAAAATGCTAAGATTTAAACTCGTAATCGTTGATTTAGATATTAAAATTCTAATAACATAATAAAAAATTATTTTAATTTAATAATTTAAATTGTTAAATAAAATATCATAATATAATTTATATTATTTTATAATAAATTTAGCCCTTTTACAATTATGAACATAACTAGACCACTTAACTTAGAAGGTTAAGCCAGCAAGATAACTCTAGGAAATGGTTTTATATTGTACTCTCCTGCAATATTAATAACTTTTTAATGTGTGTTTAAATAATATTTTTTATTTTAAAAAAATTATTTTTGATATTAATATATTAAAATAATTTAAAACACAAAAACAAATATGACTAGGAATGCACTTACCCCGTGACCTCTTTGACAAGTGAAGAGAGTATTAATTTCCTCTCTCAGGCATTTCGTCGAACAAATTGAAAATCACGAAGCAGGATCAACGCAATCGAAACAGGCAGGTGAAAGTACTTTCTCCAAAACATCTACCCCAAAATTCCAAAATCTTCAGAAGTTTCGCGGAATTTATAAGCGAAATTAACATTCATGAATTGAAAACACATATTGACAAATCAATGTTCAAGTACCTTCCAAGCAATTAATCATAATATGCTTAAAACTGACTAAAAACTTGTCAAAATGTATTCAAATGGAGCTCAAATTTAGAAAGCACACTCACCCAGAAGAAAATGACAGGAAAGTTGAGCACCCAGAAGCTGCAAAACAAACTTCAGTGAAAATGACTTGTGCTGATATGAAAGACTGAAGAAACTGAGTAAACATCACATGTTCATGTTTATTGGGCAATAAACTAAGTAAACACCTAACACTAGCAGATAAAGAACAGAACTTCAACTTCAACAAACAAAATTAGTACTTAAATTTTACAAAATCTAAAGTCTTTCAATGAGAAGACTTGGAGCTTAAAATATAAATATTATCAGAACTTGACATAATCTATTATAAAAAACGTGGAAAAACGTAAAGTCGATGCAGACCCATTACCAGAAGTTCCATGCAGCGACGTGTTTTAGACTCCACTAGCTACTTTACTGTGCGGTACAACGGGTAAAATACCTTTATTTTTTTATAAAAATATATGTGTGTTTTTTCAATGTATTTTTATAGTTTTTAAAAAATAACAAATCAAAAATTTATGCATACATAAATTAAATAAACTAAAAGTTATGTGTGTTAATAAATAAATAACTATTAATAACATCTAAAAACAAAACTTGAAAAATAAAAAAATAAATGTAAAATAAGATATTTTATCTTGAAAAATAGAACATTAAATTGATTGAATCAAATAAAAAAATAAGATATAAGGTTATATATATTAAAAATATTATTTGAAAATAAATATCTTTTTATTTTCAAAAACTTAGTTTATCTATATAAAAGATAAAAACAAAATCATGGATGAACCAGAAAAATATCTTTGAAAAATAAACATATAATAAAAAAAATATTAAAAAAAAACTCTCAAAAAAATAAAAAATACAATATTTTGTTTTTTATAATTTTTATTTTTTTAATTGATTATGTTATTTTATATCTTCAACTGTATTATTTAAAATTATATCTTCATAGTAATCATATCATATCCAATGTGCTAGGCTTGACAACTTAGCAACCAACCACACGTTGCCTGTTTTGTTTGGATATGGCTACTATGGTGGTTGGAAAATTAAAACTCATGCTTTTTTTATTTTAAAACTTGTTTTGTAATCCATTTTTTATCATAAACACCCTATAAAAACATGACAAATTCATTTCAAAATCAGAAATCAACTCAAGCTAATATATGTTTTTTTCACAAACTTTTAACATATATAAACACATGATATGAATTCTATGCATCAAATGAAATAATTTAACACAAAAATATTTTATTTTGGTGGTTTAAATAGATGTTAACAACAATTTTGTTTTTTATATTATCAGAATCTAGCAATTCCTCTCTCTCTTTTTTTTTTATTTGAGAATAAAAATAACAAAAATAAACTCTTGTTAAAATGTAATTGAAATAATTTTGAGGAATCATAATTATATAATTTGTGTTATTATTTAAGTTAGAGGATCAAAGTGAATATTTTTGAAATTAATAATATATCACCTATATTTTTCATATTTTTCATTTTAATTTTTTATTTAATCCCATCATTTTATAAACTTGGTTGTCTAAAATCAAAGTTGGATGAATAAACATAAAAAACAAAATTTTGAACTGATAAATGTACAGTAAAAAACCGACTCGTAGTAGTATATAAGTGACATTTTGTAGAGGTTGAAAATTCTAAAACTGAAGAGATATCCTTTTCTTGAAACTTGAGCGGGGAGCAGAAACCAGAGAAGTCAAGACACCGAACTTTCAATATGTTCTTGTCGGGCAATAGCAACTACTAATGTCATCGTCAAACTTGGAACTGAGAGCAGAAATCCAAAACAAAAACGTCATGGAGACTTGGCAGGAAGCTCACCACCCGTGTTTACCATTTCCATGCTCGGGTTTTATTCTTATTCTTGTTTTCTTTCTCATGGCAGCTTGCTAGCTTGAGCTTGCAGATACTTCAGGGATAGCAAATTAACCGAACAAAGCTTTGAACTCGAAAATTTGTTAGCTTAGCTGGAGTTTTAACTTGTTGAATTTGAATTATTGTTTGTTTTTGTGTTTTAAAAATTAATTTTTTAATATTTTTAAATTATTTTAATATGCTGATATAAAAATTAATTTTTAAAAAATAAAAAATACTATTTTAATATATTTCTAAATAAAAAATATTTTAAAAATTAATTATAATTACACTAACAAACAAACAAGTATAATTTAAAACTTTTAAATAATATGATTCTAAATATTTTTTAGATATAAATTGTTTAGACAATTCAAGATGATGTGTTTAGAGATAAGATTTTAAAAATATATTAAATTTATTTTTTATTTAAAAAATTATTTTTAATAAAAACACATTAAAATAATTAAAAATATAAAAAAATTAAATTAAAAAAAATATGAGTTACCCAATGAATACAAGCACGTCATGCAAGTCACACGATGTGATGCTTGAAATGCTGACTTTCCATGCTAGCATATTTAAACAACATCGTAGCTAATGTACTGTGTTGCTACGGTAATATTCCATGGGCATTTAAACGTGCTATAAGAGCATCTTTGAATGGATGATGCTATTTTAAATAGATAAATTAATAAATTAATATTTTATATAATACAAATATAATTTTTTTATTATGTATATTATAATAGAAAAAAATTATTTGAAAAGTCAATTTTATTAAAATAAAATAAATATTTTATTTTTTTAATAATTTTTATATTACTTGTTTTTTTAGGTGGCTAGATTTAATTAATATATTATTTTGTTGGCCTCTCTTTTTTAATTTGATTCTTTTAAAAAATATTAAAAAACTATTTTAGCATTTTATTTAGATTTTTTATTAGAGTATGGAAAACAAGTAAAACAAAGTCAAAATATTATTTTTTTTATTTCTAACTATTCATTTAGCAGCTCCAGATGCTCTATGTTGGCACTGTATTAGTGTACGGCTTGCAAATTTAATTATTATCGAAATAAAATATATTGTAAAAGTTTTTTTTATCTAAATGTTTTTATATTTACTGAACTATTTTACAGGCGAACTGTTAGAGAGAGAGAGAGAGAGAGATTTGGTCCATCGACCTGGTTTTTTTACCATCCAAATTTATCCAGCCTGATCAGATAATTCGGGTTGCCTAACTTATTTTGGTTTTTTACCAACTAAATTGAAACATACTTGTTTGGCACTAATATATTATTGTGATGTATTTAAATTATTTAAACCGGAAGCAGGTCTTGAACTTCGGATGCCCAGAACTAGGTTCTACAAAAACAAATATACGAGAAATTAAAAGAAAGAAAGAAAGAAATATAATATTGCTACCCGAACTTTTGTTCTGTGACTCAAAATTATCTTGAAATTTCCCTCCTCCACAAGAAATTAAAAGAAAGAAAGGATGCTGAGCTCTGGATAGAAGATGAGATGATTTGCCAGAGAATAATAATCAAGGGAATAGAGTATATATGAGGTGGAAAAACATCATCTTGGCAGGTATATCTGAAAGATTTTATATTAACGTGCTTGGAGAGAATTGCAGAGAATATTTAAAACCCAATCCAGCTTCGATCGAGGCCATATGTCATAGGATTCATCAAGGTTGATGACCATAACATTTCTTAATATATATATATATATAGTAAAATGATTTCAAGTTTTTTTTAACTTAGATGGATCTGGTTTCTTAACTGGCTAGGTTTGAAATTCTGAATCAACTTGCATAGGTCGGTATGGTTTTTAAAACAATGGTTAATGGATAGTGCAAACGGCAAGCTTGATTGGAAAATTATATTCATACAATATAGTAATTATCAAGACATCGTTAATTATTTTTTTTGAAGAAGAAAAATATTGATTCTGATTAATTCCAAGTAAGAGAGAAGTTAATGGATAATTTCATGGATATAAAGCTAAATTATGTGAGAAAAGATATGTTTATCAAGTTTTATTGCAATATGAATTAAACCAATGTTAATAGAAGTTCTATTAATTAAGATTCATGAAATTATGGATTAAAATAATATAATAATAGAGTTGTTCCTGCCATTGAGGGTTATAAAAACTACAAGAAAATAAAGAATTTTTTTTTATTGGAATGTATTTAATATTGAATAAATAGTTTTGAAGAAAACAATCAATGTAAATTTTGATAGGACTGCAGATTCTCAGCGCTGGGCTGTCATGCCCTAGGTGCCAGGACTAGACCCGCACGCCTGGCTACAAACCCAGGCGAGCAGGTTTGCAAAATCATATGCCTGTGTTTGCGGACCAATGCATTAAGTTCAAATCAGCACATCTAGGGTCTACGAACCCGCTCCCCTAGGCTTGGGGCCATTGATAATTTATATGTGTTCTGATCCACGACTAATGGATCCCACATTACAATCCAATTTTTTTGAGTCTAGTATCAAGACCTAAGGCTAACAGGTTCTGCGTCTAAACTCGATTCTCTTTGGTTCATTGCCAGAACTCAATTCTCTTGGATCTCATACCCGGATCTAACATGAATGGGTCATTCATCAAGTTCCAAGTCTCCTAGGTCTATTATCAGGACCCAAGGGTACTAGGTATAGTGTCAAGATTCAATTCTTCTAGGTTTGACGTAAAGATCCAAGGTGCTAGGATCTTAGATTTTTAAATATTATTATTATTTTTATTATAATTAAAAGTATCAAAATAAAAAGTATTTTTATCTGTGTTGCAGATTTTTTTATTTTCATTGTAATTAAAAGTATTAATATTAAAAATATCATAACCCATTTTTGGGTTATTTTCCAATTCACATTTTTTTCTCTTTTCAAAGTTATTTTTTATTTTGAAGTGCTGATATTTTTTTTTACGTAACCGATCTTTGTATCCAATCTCTGAAACTAATTATGATTCCTAGTGACCAACATACTAGGTAGCGACTCCCAGTTTATATTCTGCTGATAAGAGATAAGAATTCCTTATCTCTCTATTTTTTCAAGAGAGAGTAGATGATTGCCGCCACGCTACACACGTGCGGTAAAAAATATTATTATTTTTATTATAATTAATATTAATAATTAAAAAATTAAAAAAATTACTATCAATAATGAAAAACAACCATAGATTTGATTTTAAGGATGAAATTATTATTATTGTTGTTGTTATTGTTATTATTATTATTAATAAATCTTAAAAAAATAATATTATTACCATTAAAGAAAAATTATAATTTTTTAAAAGTATTAAAAAATATAAAAATTTGGATAAACAAATTAAATATTATTATTTATATCATAAATATTGTTGTTAGGTTTAACATCATAGTTAGATTTAGTATTCTAAAATTTTATTTTTTTATATATTTTTTATAAAAATAAAAAATTGATTTGTGATGGAGCAAAGTCACCTAGCTAGTAAGAATTAATTGGTGGTGCAAACCTATAAGAAGGAGTGTCAATCATTTATTGAAAAATAACTATTTTCTAATTAAAATGGATAATTGTGAAAATCATTAATTGGTTTCCCATCCATCCATTAAAAATTATATTTCAAATGACTCGTTTTTCAGATCATACGCGGTTTTCACGTTAAATTGTTCATAATATTTAGTAGAAGGGCCAAATCAAGAAATAAAATCTTTTTAATGGTGTAATTGATAGAAAAAGTACTTTTAAGTATACAAATAAAATTATTCCAATAATCGGGGGATGAATTTAAAGCTTGCCCATAATCTCAATGCGAGACCTGAAAACCCTCTCATGGGCTCACTCCACGGTCCAATCACAAAACCCATAACATTGTCATGATGTCGAGATTTAAGCGCCCTTCTTAATTTTTTGACTTGCCAAACGCGGCAAAGGCTAAAAAAATCCACTTGCACTCCCCAAGAAAACCACGATCCCGCTCTCATCTTTTCCACCAATAACATTCAAGCACTTAAATCCAACAGCCCAAAACCCAAGCCCTACGCCCCACACGGATCGGTACTTGATCCAACGGCCACCCTTCCACCTATCTCTCAATAAAACAGGCCACAGATCATTACTTCTCAGATAAAAAAAAATCAAGAAATCGAGAGCGAAAAAAGAAGAGGTAAAAATGTCAGGGAGAGGAAAAGGAGGAAAGGGACTGGGAAAGGGAGGAGCCAAGAGGCATCGTAAGGTTCTGCGAGATAACATTCAGGGCATCACCAAGCCTGCGATTCGTCGACTGGCTAGGCGTGGCGGAGTCAAGCGTATCAGTGGGCTTATCTACGAAGAAACCAGAGGTGTCCTCAAGATCTTCCTGGAGAATGTGATTCGTGATGCGGTCACCTACACAGAGCATGCTCGCCGCAAGACAGTGACTGCAATGGATGTTGTATATGCTTTGAAGAGACAGGGCCGTACTTTATATGGTTTTGGTGGTTGATTTAGTGATTCATGTACTGGGTTTATTGGGTCTTAGCTCTTTTAGAACTGGGTTGTGGATAGCTGTATCTCTTGCTACCCAAGTTTCATGTATCTATGTGTTTCTCTTTTAATGCTTGAATGAATGGCTATTAATTTGTGTTTCTGTTTCCCTTCTGCTTCTTATGATTCGCTTCAATTCTGCGAGCCCTCGATGTCTCGTGACAAGGTCGCCAGCCGATCTGTGTGGCTTAATGATGGATACGGGGAAGGAGGTCCTGCCAAGGGAGATTAAGCATGTATTGGTCGAATAAATCAGTGTGATTGAGCCAAAAACATGGCTGAGCTCTAAAGGACAGAGACTAGTCTGTTCAGTGTCTGCTTAGACCCTGTTGGAATTTGATTACTGTTTTTGTGATTTTGGATGTTAATATTAAAAATAAACAAATAAATTTCAAAAGACAAAAAATATTCTAATATATTTAAAAAACAAAAAAATAATTTCTATCACATTTACCGACTCCATGTAATTTTTCTTATAGAAGCCGATGCTGCATGTATTTCCAATCATGACAAGAGAATTATTCCACGGCCCAACCAGGTCCGAGCTCGACATCCAAGAAATAGTATCATCGTAGGCCCAGCCCATGAACCACTAGACTGTCCATTTCCTCATTCACTACACTAATTTTACATTAAAAGAAAAACTTTTTTGCACTCTGATCTTGGTATTTTCAACACTTACAATTCAATTACAAAACAATTTTTTTTAACATTTTGGCTTCTAGACGTTGAAATTAAAGAAAGAAAGTCATTGGAAAAAAAAAGAAAATAAATATTTTTTCTATCATGTTTTAACAAGAAAAAAAAAAATAGTATTAATGGACTCTTTGCATAAAAGAAGTTTGGTTTGATTAAGTTTTTAAAAGAATTGAAGATTTATTATTATTATTATTTCTGCTGCTGCGATTTTATAAATACATTTTATTTTTATAATATCTTAAGCTAGCTTATCAATTTATTAATTAACAGTGTTTTATTAAAGCTAACCTAATTAACGCGTCTCAAGAGACATCCCTTACATCGGGCAAAAGCTAGAAGATAACCTATGGCTGTATGACATCAAAGCCACAAGGCACTATAAACCCAAGACGGATATAAAGAGAAAAAACCCTACAAAGAGGAAAAAGCACTGCTCTCACACACACAAAATCAAACTCAAAAGAGCAGCAAAAATAGATTCAGATCGAAAGAGAAAGAAAGATTCGATCTCACAAGAAGATCGAAACCGAGCACAAACATCCAAGCCAAAGCACAAAGAAACCCACAAAGAGAGCGAAAAGCACAAGAAGAGACCTAAAATGGCATCATCTGCATCAGGGACTCAAGTTCGAGCATCACACATCCTAATAAAACACGAGGGTTCAAGAAGGAAGGCATCATGGAAAGACCCAGAAGGTCGTGTGATAAAAAACACGACAAGGGACAGTGCTATTTCTCAACTCAAAGCAATTAGAGAGGATATTGTTTCTGGAAAAGCTAAGTTTGAGGATGTCGCTTCTAGAATCTCTGATTGTAGCTCTGCTAAACGTGGCGGCGATCTCGGTTAGTTCTTTTTCATGTTTTTTTTTGCAAGATATTTTTTTGGGTTGCTTTACTTTTAGTTATTGAATGAATTGTAATTTGGAGATTTTAGCTCTTAGGGGTGTTGTGGTTAGATTTTTGAATGGGGATGTTTCTTTGGCTTTAAGTTTGGAATATCTGTGCATCGTTTGATGGGATATAAGGTTTTTTGTTTGTATTGGGTATGTATGAAGTGGGTAGTGGTTATTTTCTTGGTTAGTGCTAGTTGGTGAATTTGGTTTTACTCGAAGATTAAGTACGTTGAGGTTATTGGAATTTAGTGTTCCGAGGTGA
Source organism: Populus euphratica (assembly GCF_000495115.2). NCBI lineage: Eukaryota > Viridiplantae > Streptophyta > Magnoliopsida > Malpighiales > Salicaceae > Populus > Populus euphratica. The sequence continues at coordinate 35,059 of NW_011501309.1, forward strand.
AAATTATTTGTTGGTGACATTAGTTACCGGGATGAATTTTTGTATTCTGCAGTGAAATTAGTTACTCGGGCCAATTTTGTGCCATGCTGTTATTAAAGTGCTTAACTCCTTGCTTTTGACGGTAGAATTGTTTGATATAGAAAATCTAGTCTCTACACCACTGATGTAATCGGTGGTTATTATGGTTGTATTAAATGGCTGATAGTTGAATTTTGTGCTTGTATGTACCTTTGGTAAAGGCTGGATTAAGCAAGATGATCCAACACTTGTTCACTTGTGGAGCTGCTATGATTCCTTTTGAGAAAGTTGTTAATCGTTTTGCTTTATGACACTCTTTATTAAAACGAACATAATTTGAAACAAATTGAGTCGATATTCATGCACTTTGGTTCAAAGCATCCATGGGATTGCTTTTGCATCAACATATTTGAGATAGCTAATGATGAAGTGATCAATTTAATAGATGATAATGAGGGAAGTACTTGATGAAATGTCTGGAAAGAGTACAATGCTTTCATTGCTGATCTTTAAACCTCCAAGCTCATGCTTTGTGGTTACTTTAAGGTGTCATCAAACCTAGATGCGTTCTGCAGAATAGCATGTGCATTGTATATTGATTCTTTCTTTGTGTGATAATGGCTTATGTTGCTTAACATACTGGATAAATTCACGAACTGGTCTCCAGAGACCTATTTCACAACATTTGCAAACATTCCATGTTTTCACTCTTTCTTTTTCTCAAGTATCTGAACCTGGACTTCACCTCTTTGGTGTATTAATTCAATTACGTAATGGTTTTGGAAAAATCAGGGAAAGGATTAAGAGAGAACCTTCAAGCAAAGAATATGTACTAGGTTCTTAATATATTTCTTTCAGGACATTTAATCTACTCTTTACTAAACTAGAACTCTGCTCAATCCCAAAAGAAATCTAAGCCTTAATACCAAATTAGTTCTGCATTTGTTGTGAGATGAGTAACATTAAGCTTGTACATATGTGACAGAACATAGTACAATAAAATTTGTTTACACTGACACTTTATAGGAAGCTGCATAAACAATTTCAAAGAAATTGAACCAAGAAGGTTGTTCTTCTGTTTGACTTACAGCATCTATGGAATTTCTGTTGCATTAACACATTTGAGATAACTAGACATGAACTTTTAAATTCAATAAATGAGAACAAGGATTGCTTGGTAATAGAAGTCTTCAAATACTATGATGCCTTTACAATGAGAGTATACCTCTAAGCTTGTTGTTTGCAGTTGCTTTTAAATTTTATTAAATGATGTATTTTTTGGGAACGCATGCTCACCTCTTGATTTGTCACGTAGCTCACAGTTTTAGATTGATAGATTCCTGGTTTAGCCATGATTAACTAGGTGTGACCATGTTTTTGTGAGCCACATTTTCTTTCTCTTTCCTGCCTCTAGGAGCAGAACAAGAAGTTCATCTCTGTTGTGGTTAATTATGTGTTACCCTGCTCTTAGTACGCCGTTTCCATTGCCACTGCAGTTGTCAGTATGAATTTGATCAGGTTACGTTCATAAAATTTGTGTATTTGATAAACTATCAAGTGTACAAGGGTAAATGCCACCTTTTGCCACTATACTCTTGTTTTTCCCAAGACTTTTGCCTGTGCACAAGTTTATTTGTATGGATTCTGTCTTTTTAACTTGTGATTCTGTTAAGGACTGTCTTTTTGTCTAACTCTGTTAGTTTGAGTGCCATGTGTTGGTCAATCATTCACTGAACTACGAGAAAATGATGATGTGTGGAATTAAAAAAAAAAGCAAAAAGAAAGAAAAGAACAAAAAGAAACATGTTTTCTTAAATTATTAGAACCTAATCCATAAAAAACAATTCAGTTTCTTCTTTTTAGACCAAAGAACGACCTTTAATTGAGACAGACGAGGAATTCTACTAGATAATCATCTATTTTCTACCAAGCTCAAAGCTTTAACTCCACCCTGCCCAATTAAGCTTTTGTTCAGCTTTATGGTGGCTAGGTAACCACCAGTGTTCAAATGGATACTAGGTCATCATATCAAATTTGTTGAAACGAGCTTGATGTATTTGCGACCTTAGCAACATGTGTGTGCGGGCATGTCTGATGAGAACAAAGCTAAGAGAGTTTTATTATTTGTTGGGAAGCCTTATAATCTTCAAGATGTGATCTTTGCAATATTATTGCCTCCTGGATTTTGTAAACATAATTGCTGATATTTTAGTTTCGACTTAGATTATATCTTTTTGGTTATATATAGTTTTATCTTGTATCATCTCATCATCAAATGTATTTCTAAATAAAACTCCATGTTAATATTTCTACAGGGCCCTTCGGTCGAGGCCAGATGCAGAAGCCTTTTGAAGAGACCACCTTCTCTCTTAAGGTTGGTGAGATAAGTGACATAGTGGATACTGACAGTGGAGTTCACATCATCTTGAGGACTGGCTAATCATGCAGGGAGATCATGGCGTGTATTGAAACAAATACTCGATGTACTTCGTAAACATATTCAAGCATTTACAGGATTGGTTTTGCTTTCATTTAATTCCACAATGATCACATAGTGGTCCTACCTGTCTGGTCATTCTTATTGTGTTGAATTGGTTCTTGACTCATTAAGGCATCATCCCCTGACTCAGGTCAGGCTCGTATGCTTGGGATTGTATTGCTGCTGAATGACTTCTGGGTGTGCTTTGGGTGAAATTTAACAGACTCTCTAATAATAGCTTCATTGGAATGAATGGATCCCACAGATAATTTTATATTTAACTAGTTGATAGGTTCATGCCCTGAGTAGAGGTTATCAACAAGAAAGACATGGATAAATAGCAGTAAAAGATTGCAGTGGTTACAATGAGTTCTGGTGTTGTTTCTGTCGAAGGACGGCTTGGCCTTCCAATGCTAAATTATCATTTCAACGAGTCTTATTCTGTTGGTTATGCTATGTATGTTAATCATCCTCTTGGCCCTCCAGGGCTAAATCATCAATTCAGGGGTTATTATTATCTTGTGGAGATTTTTCTTATGTTTATAATGATGTAATTTTATTTTATTTTTTAAAAATTATTGCAACGAAACTAAAAGGTTGATAGTGTCCTAATAAATAATAATAATTTTTTATTGATTCAAATGAAAGGTGGAGACAGAAAGCTAAATAAAAATGTATATTACGGCATTTGATATGGGAAGCTCTTTAATATTTTAATTTAATTATATAATAATAAAATTGTTTTTTATTAAAAAGGAAATAATTTAAACTCTTCGAAAAAAAATTATAGTATAATTAGACTGCCACTATACTAATAGAAGAAAAGAAACAAATGGACCTGGTTCTGTGTTGTCCGCACTAACTTTCAACGACTTGCATGTTGAACTTCTCATTAAAAAAAAAAAAAAACCCTTTTTAAAATGAAAAAAACCCTATTTAAAATGCTATTTAGCTAGGATCACTAATGTTTTAAGTGTAAAAATACCTTCTTCTTCTTCTTCTTTGTCTAACAGCACAATACGCTAGCATATAGTAGAATAAAAGCATCATGAAGCTGAAAAAATTGAAAATTTAAATGGATTTTTTATTTTATTTTTTTTCTTTCGTTGCATGGTTTTAAAGACCCAAAAGGTAAAATAAGTTTACGTAAAAGCTAAACTAGTATAGATTAAAATAATAATAATAAAATTATAAGAATTATAATTTAATTAATTAGGTTTTGGATTTATTTTTTAAAAGTTATTGATTTAAGTTTTACAAACTCATCTGAAAACTTAAATAATTATAAATTTTAAAATTTATAAAAGTTAAACTAGTCATTAATTTTAAGATAATAAATTAATTAAGATATACAAGCTGACCCAAATATTTAAATTAATAAAAAAAAAATTGACTTAACTTGGTACAATTAAAAATTTAAATTGACTTATAATTTAATTAAAAATTTATAAAAAAATTAATTTTTTTATAAAAATTATTTTTCTAGATATTCAAATTAATAATCTTAATAAGCAAACCAAACCTTATACTAAATCAAGTTTTATATAACTTCTCATTTAAGTGTCGTAACAGCACAATCGAACTAGTGGATGCTTGAATAAATAATCAAAGGAGGCAAAACTCCACGCTGGCAATCCTATATCCTGTTTATCTTCGTATCCGTTAGATCGTTTCGAACAAACGGTTATTACAAAAGCACCCGCTTGACGCGGATTAAACAATGGATAGAACATAATCCTACGGATATTACAAAAAGAAGGCAGCCATGCTGGCAATCTCAGGCGTCCTTTAAACATCATTAAAACATCCGTCAGATGATAACCAACTAACGGTGGACATTACACTCAAATCCGCCAAAACAACTGCCTTTTTCTGAAGAGCTCTGCCTCCTATAAATTCCCGGCCAAACCACTCTCTACAAATCACCATTCAAGCCCATAAAAAAAGAGAAAAAGCTCTCCCCTCTTTGATTTTCCGAGAAAATACTCAAGTTTTGCAGGAAAGTTTGCGAGGATGTCGGGAAGAGGAAAGGGCGGAAAGGGGCTGGGAAAGGGAGGTGCAAAGAGGCACAGGAAGGTGTTGAGAGATAACATCCAAGGAATCACAAAGCCAGCAATTAGAAGGCTAGCAAGAAGAGGAGGTGTGAAGAGAATTAGTGGGCTGATCTACGAGGAAACTAGAGGGGTTTTGAAGATCTTCCTTGAGAATGTGATTCGTGATGCTGTTACTTACACAGAGCATGCTAGAAGAAAGACTGTCACCGCCATGGATGTTGTCTATGCTCTTAAGAGGCAAGGTCGTACTTTGTATGGGTTTGGGGGTTAGGATTTATCGGCTCTACTATTTTGTTTGTATTGATTTCATTTGCGTAGGAATTTAGATCTTCTATGGGCTGGAATTGAAAAATAGGATCTGTAATTGAAACAATTTATCAATACTGATTCGGCTGTAGCCATTTTACGCCAAAATTGTTTGCTTCATTTCAATTCTTTTTGGATTTGATGCTATAAAAAGCTCCGGTAAGTGGTTTCTTTTGAGATTTGAGAAATTGGGCTACGAGGGTTTATGAGAAAGAATCAACAATTCTTTGGTCTGACATAAAAGAGTCATTGGTGTAGTGTAGTCAAGCTGCTCGATGTTTGGTCTTTGAATGGTTTTGATTGAAGAGGACCGGTGTGGTGGGGCATGGAGGGATAGGCCCGTACAAAAAATATAAACTATTTAAATAATTAAACAATTTTTTGTATATGATTTGATAAAAAATAGATACTACAATATCAAACTATTTATCAAACAAATATATGAATTTTTTATTTTAACCCACAACCAGTGTCATTTCACCATTTAAAATAGAAAACTTGAGTAAAAACGCTAAATCTAGGCTCTGTGCCAAGTCGATCTCTCAATAGGTCTTATACCATGTACATGTTGTAGATGCAGTGGTTGATGTGAAAATTAATTGCAAAACCCATCTGATTTGATAAATAAATAAATAAATAAAGGAAAATCCATTTGGCGACGCCAGGTCATTAGCTCATTTTCTTTTCTTGACAAAACCAACATCAACAGCAAAATCGTGATCAGAATTGATTTATGGGTTTAAGTTCTCGTGTTCATAGCTCTGGTCCTAGTTAATGCAAAGGGCCAGGTCAAGTCCTCCCAGCAGTGATTTCCCCACTAAATTTCATTCTCTTTGCGACTTGGAGCTTCGAATCACTACTGCCAGTCTGAAACTGGAATGACATATCATGCTGGAAAGGGCAATCAGAGCCGTTCCGGCATCCCTTGGGAGTTTTAAAATACATGCAAGGCTTCTGAAACTTGGGCTTCAATTCTCTGTTTTTCGAGTTTTGTATCGATTCCGGGTTTTGAGTGTGATTATAATAATGACTTCCATTATGGAATAGATTTCGATCCTTCATTTCTTTCTTTGCCGTTCCATGTTCCTTTATGAGGTTCTTAATGTAGCTCACATCCTTCACAAGGTTAGTTTTCTTTCCTCCTTGAGGAACACTGATGGGCTGTTTAGGCTTCTTAACCAGAGTGGGTTTCACCGAATCAAACATTGGGTTGGGATGGATGTCTTTGAAATAAGATATTTGGGGTGTTTTTGATTCTGCAGGCACAAGGCTTGGTGTCGTTTGCATTGAATTAGATGCAGAAAACAAGTTCCCAACTGGTGGCCTAGGTGCTGAGACTTTGCCAGGTTCCTGAATGGGCACAGGAATAGGTGAAGCAACTCCTAATCCAGTTGCTGGAACAGCATCCTGAAGCATAGAAGTTCTAGTTACTGTCGTTTGTACCTGACTAAGTTGATGGTGCAAGCTTCCATCATAAGGCATTGATGGAAAATGCACTGCGGGTTTTGGACAGGGGATGGGAATCTGACCCATTGGCTTTGACCAGGGCAACTCCTTACTAGGTAGGTGCTGCAAGTTTCCATTAGCAGGGGATGGTGCTGAAACCATGGCAGGTTTTGCATACAATGGGGACCTGGAACTGGAAACTGGCCTAGATGTAACAGGAAGTGTTTGACTGCCACTGATAAGTTTGTCAACCATTTTTGGGTCGCTAAAGATTTTAGCAAGTAAATCAGTGTCAATCAAGCCTCCCTGCTCCTTGCTTTTTATGATAGCAGTAACAGCAGCAGAAGCTGCTGTGATTGGATGAGTACCTGGATCAGGCAATCTTCCAAGTTCTGGTTTTTGACTTGCAGGTGGATTTAGAGCAGGGGTGTTGCTCTTTGAAGAGTTCAGGATTCCAGATGACAATAAAACTGGTGGCAATGCTGGTGACAGGGAAGTTGTGGGGTTTTTTAGTGGTTCTGTCAAAGCAGCTGGCATTTCTGCAGCTTCCTCTTCTTCAACAGGAATGAGAGGGATAATTGGAGTGAGGCTATCATCATAATTTTCCTCTTCCACGTCTAAAGAAACAGCAGGGCTACATGGAAAAGAATGCGAGGCCTAGTCAGATGAAGATGATTTACAGAATCTTGGTTTGCAAAAATAAGAAATTTTACCTGGGAGGAACAGAAGAAGGGCGTGGATAAACTGCTTCAAGAATTCTCATTTCCCTCAGTTTTTGAGCCTCTGACTCCTGGCTTTCTTCTCCATCCGTGACACGCCAGTTGTAATTCACAACAAACTGTTTTTAGAAGAGAAAAGCCAGCAGTTGGGGTTTTAATAATTCAATCACTTGACACCACATTCTACATCCTAAAGGTCTAATGACATTAAGTTATCACATCACGATGTCACCACATGGTGCATAAGAAACAGCATATTTATGCAAGTAGAAGGGAAAATAACTGAGAAAATCTGCTTACGTTGGGGGGGCACTTCCATTGAACCCTAGGAATGCAGGATAATTCCTTTATGTATGGATTCAAAAAATGAGTGCCTTCAAATCCAGGGGGAAGGTCATTTGAATCCTTCCTGCTTGAAATCGGCAAAAGCCGTGATGCATTTTTCTGAAGAAGATCTTGGACCTGTCCACCAACTTCTGAAGGACAATCTTCGGATAGAAACAGCCTCACCTATTAAACATCAGAAACAAGTTCATAACAAGAAATAAATACCCAGTAACATTTAGAAACCCTATTTCATTACATTAACATAAAAGGGAATCATCTAGGGGCACTCAAAAAACTGAGAGCAGGATAAACTGCTTAAAAAATATTTAGAAGACTGCAGACAGTTATCAGAACAGGTAAAAACTAGGGCACCAGTAAATTCTCAAACGACTATGATATGACCTAGAAAAGAACACTGTCATGGAGAAAATCTAATTGTCAACAAAAGCATTATGGCAGTGTGAACAAGCAACGTTCATACAAATCCAAACTAAATGAACCACCTAATAAAATCGCATTAGCAACATTAACTTGGTTCACAAGATCCTGAATACACACTACAAACCTGGATGCTTTTTCACCCCAATCAACCCCTGCTATTTTGACAAATGAGCACACTCAATTATGAAAACATAAATGACTGGACGCACTAGACAATCGGTTCCGATTATATTGTTTGCAGTTCTTCTCTCATACTATAATTGAAAAATCATAGATCAGAAATCAAATCTCCAGCAACTAATCCACTTATATATTAAGAGCATTTTAAAAAGGTTCCACACCTCCAAATATTTCCAATGGTCCTATGAAGCATCTCAATAGTGCTTGCTAATGATCTACAAGAAAATTCAATTCAGATTCAAATGGTGCAAATGAGTGAGCAATTTGTAGATCAAAGAAAGGAGTTTGGTTAAGGACTTCAGACACAATGCCCAACTACATCAATAATAGATGAGAGGAACAATATTTACCCCTCCAGATGCAAAAGGTAGCCTTCATCTCCACTTGCAACCTAAAATTATAGGTTTTATGGTACACTCTTCCCATGCACTACAAACTATCAGGACTGAGAGAGATTCTGATGCAATCATGCAAAACCAATTTCTACAAGGAGAAGTTTAGGACACCTGATTCTTGCAGCCTATACCACATTACAGACATGAATTTGTACATTGGAAAGGCCCTCCAAATGTGTTGATTATAATAAATTGACATTAATTCACAGGAAACACCAATCGAAACCATTTTGAACTCAAAACTAAAACCTTATCAAACATGCCGTGATGTATCACTAAGCAAAAGAACTGAAACATAAATTCAAACCAAAGTACAGAAAAGCAGAGCTCGAGTATTTCCACATTCTCTTTTACCATTTCATCATGTTAGAGCTGACTGGATTATTTTCATCTGTTTGTGCCGAAGTGCAGCATAAGCATTTAATTTTAGGATGGATTAACAATCTGAGAGATCAAAAAAATAAATTCTTGTCTCCTAGAACAATTATTTACCTATCATCTTTGTTTCTTCCTAATAAGTCGAGTGTGTTTTATGGCTAACAGGATTACTTAACTAACCATCCTCTCCTTTTCCAGTTCTTATGCATTTTTCTTCATTCCTTTTCAACAAAGTTAGTATCTTTTATCACATGAAAGATTGCAATTAAGGCCATTTTTTTCGATTCTGACAAGATTGTGTACTTCAACTGAGTGCTTGAAGGGGATGTAGCATCAAAGAACAGTTCTTCAAGCAACACCCTTCCTCTAATGCTGCAATCAGATCCAATACCCTTAATTCCTTCAGGGGCTGTATCATCAGATCCCCATTAAAGCAGATCATTATCTCATTAACTAATTAAGATAACACTATTACACACATCCAGATATTAATCGCTTGCTGTATCAGATTTAAATTTGGACTATATGAGAAATGAAAGAAGAAAAAGATTAATAAAATAATTACAGGTATACCTGACAAAGATAAAGACCTGGTGCCCACGAAACCCTGTTTGATTTCCTCGATCGCTTCATATCACTAAATCTAAAATCCTTTTCTCTTCAAATCAAATCAAATCAAATTTTATCAACTATTTTTCGATTTCAGTAATAGTAACTGACACGGTTTAATCAGATTCTTTTTTTTCAGATTTCAAAAACAAATAGCCAACACGTCGATATTTTTTTTTGAACAAATTCTATGATGATTTTCGCGAAAGAAGAAGATATATATACATATACAAGACAGACGCGTCTGTAGAAGGAAGCGGGAGAGGAGGAGAGCAGATGGATATAAGGAGGAATCAACCCGCCAGAGAGGACGGTGCTTATCGGTCCGGGCTTGGGGCTTGGCCTGGACTGGCTTACTTTTTTTAACCTAATTAGACGGTAGATCAAGGCAAGTCTAGGATAACGGAGCAGCCAAGTTAATTTAAATTAACTCTATTTTATTTTATTTTAAAAAATTAATGGGTTTTAATTGGTTTTTCTCGAACAGAACAAATTTTAAGACCATGTTACACCAGCCCCTTTTCTTTTTTATTTATTAAAACCCTATTTATAACTATTTTCTTTTTGAAAGATTAGACATCGCATATAAAGGTGGCACGTGGTGATGAGTTGGTGGCTAATAATTGGTCCACTATGTCTGCTCTTATCTTTTCTTTTGTTTGATTTTGACTTTCCGAATTTATTAATAATCGCCATGTATCTTTATTCCTGGCTGACTCCACACGTCAGAATTTTATTCTTGCCTCGTTAATACTCAATTATGTGAAAGCTTACTCTTGCTAAACTAAATATTATGATAATAATCGTACGCGAACCCAAACTTGAAGTTATGCTCTTGAGTTGGCAGTCATTAAAGTATATTTTGGAGAGTTAATTATAGTTTAATCTTTGTTGTATACCAAAATTAATCAATTGTTTCCATTGTAGTCTTGATTTAGTATTATTTTTCTTAAAGAATAGTATTTTCTTTCATGAATGAATTTTTCAACAAAAAAAAAGTCGTCTCTAATTTTATAAAATAAAAAATTTAATAAATGATAAAGATAATTAAATTTAAAATATTGAGATTAAATATATAATTTTTAAAAAATAAAAAATAATCAATAAATCTTTCAAATCACGTAAATAATCTCAATTTTAATATTTTTTTCAGTATTAAAATTGGTATTCTAAATAATATCTGAAATAGTTTGTTCACATTCCAACTAATTTTATATATTTTAAAATTAATAATTATATCAATTTATGGTGAACTCAAAATTTATGGTATTTAAATTATAGAATTTTATATAATAAATTTGGAACTTATTGACTAATTGAGTTATATTTTTTTTTAAATTAATTTAATTTTTATGATTTAAATAAATAGTTTTTGTCCATTATTTTTCTTAATATTATCCCTTTTCTCCTTGTATGACTCAAAATCAAAATTAATTAACATGGAAAAGGGTCAAGAGAATCACAATTACATTTTAATAATTATTTTTATGTATTTTCTTTCCAATAAAGCTCCTTGACCGACCGGGTACGTGAGCATGGAGTGAGGCGTCACTTGGGGGAGAATTTTCCTTAAACAAGGGCGTAATTGGAGGCCTAATTGTGATTTCCAAATTGGACGGTTCATTTCCGGGAGCTTTCTTAGACTGAAAAAACCATGCTAGACCATCGGAAGCCCAATCCCGGAGCCTGGAAATTTAACTTCAGGCGCTGTTGATCGGATTTGATGCTAATTTCTTCTAAGATTGAGATAGCAACAGTGAATTATGTGTTTTCCTCGCATATGGAAAAGCTTATGGATATTTGAAGACCATGATCTGTCATTAATTATGTACTGGGCCAGCTGATGAGCCTGACACTGTAAACAGTCGATCATCACGAGCCTAACCCTAATCAACATCATGAGCCTATCACTATTTTAGTTACAAGTATCATCAGACTGGCACTGTGAGACTGCCATCTTACCAGGCGCAACCATTCATTGAACTTTTTTTTCCTAAAAAACGTGTATAGGGCTTCGAATATTCACAATATTACATTAAACATATGGTACGGATTGAAGCAATCGATATATGAAAGGATCGAGGATCAAATGATTTTAGTTACCATGTACATCCATGCTAATTAAATGATAAATAAAAAAGAATTTGAAAGTTCTACATCCAAAGTTAAAGAATCATGTCGACAATTTACGAGCTGTCTTCCTCCACCTTGACAACCCCTCCCCCCCCCCTTGTTCGTCCTTTTGATGAAACGCTCAAGCTTACGTGACAATTATTTTATTGTTGATCCTTCAACACTGCACCGTGAGCTTGAATCCACCTTCAAATCTCTTGACACGTCTCTATGAACATCAAACTTCTCTAGATTCAACTGGTTTTTGAAACGCTCGAGCTTACGTGACAATTTTCCTACTGTTGATCCTTCGCTGCGCCGTGAGCTTGAATACACCTGAAAATCTCTTGACACGTCTCTATGAACATCAAACTTCTCTAAAGTCAACTGGTTTTTGATTCTCTGAGGAAGTTTTTCATACAATTCCAAGATGGCTCCCCAGAGTTCCTCCCGTGTTTCTTTTTCTCCATCGGCCTCCATTGTGGTTGCAGGTGCATGTTGGTCTGCTGATCTCTCTTCAGGACCACAAGTTTGTCGTCCCATATTGTCTGAGTTCACAGTACTGAATGAGGTTTGATCAGGCTGTGATGAGTAGTACTCCTGGTAGTAGCTGTTAAAGGGTCTTGTTGGCTAAGGAAAATCAATCGTCTTGTATGGTATGATTAGAAGGTATTGGGATGGCCCTGCAAGCATATATACTGCAAGGTATTGAGAAGGCATTTCATAGGTCAAACGTTTTTAACTCTGAAATAGAGTGAAATGATGAAGAAATGGTCATCCTATTTTTAATTATCATTGGTATAGCAAGCACCATGAATCTAAGTTGACACCTTCCATGCAAACACACACGACAAACAGCAATGAATTTCAAAGGGATTTTGCTAAATTGTGTTCTAGTTCGTTTTAGAAACACATATATAATTCTTAAATTCGAAAGTTCTTCTACACCAATACGACACTATTTTTACTCTCTTTTTTTCATGTGGATCGGTTATGAAGAATCAAATTTGTTTTTCATGTCCTATCTTTCTTCTTCTTCTTCTTTTTCTTTTTCTTGTAAGAGCTCTTCTCTTGTTTTTAATTAATTATCATTTTTTCATATTGTTTTAATAT
>NW_011502597.1:0-18540 GCF_000495115.2 Populus euphratica
AAGCATATTGAAAGAGATCTTTCATATTTCCTCTTAGGCCCGACTTTACATTCACTATAAACCTATCAGTTTGTTAAATGTTAATGGTTATTATGATAAGTTGTTATCTTTTCTTGATCATGCTGTGGAACAGGAATTTCTAACGTCTTCAGCACGACAAATCATAATCGCTGCTGCTACTACTGAACAATTGATTGACCAACTACAATCTTTCACTCCTTTAATTAATCCCTCCATAAGTCGCATAAATTGGTCAACTAAGGACAACCGTAAAAAGCTTAGATTGGATTTGAGCCTTCATTTGTGAAACCTTGTGTTTTATTATTTTGTTTTGTTATTTCTTATATTTGTTTATGTGTGTTTCAGGTTTGTTAGTGTTTATTGTTTCAGGTGATATCTTCTATACTCTATCTTTCTACCTTAGAACATTGAGGACAATGTTTCATTTTAGTTTGGGGGAAGGGGTAATAGTTGAAATTTATATAAAAAAAAACTTTACTAGTTGTGTTTTCTATTTGCAAAACCATTGTTACTATGATGGCAGAGTCAATGAGTTCTTTTGTTAAAGTGACTCTTGAGACACATCCTAGTAAACATTCTTAACAAGGTCTATTATGATACTTCTTGAAATATTCAGGTTTACAAATTCTCGCATTATTATTTATTGCTTCTGCTCATATACTTATTTAACAAGTATTTTTAAATCTTTATTTACACACACACATTTTAACATATGATTGTGGGTTGCATATTGGATTATAATATTATTTATGTTCTTTTGTTAAAGGTAACAACTAAAGGAAATGGATAGTATATAATTTGCAAAAAAAAAACAAAAAGAAAGAAAAAGAAAAAAAATAATGATAATAAATGTAATTAAATAAATAAAAATGTAGATACATTTGGTTTCGTAGCCTCCCTAACCTGAGTTATTAAGCCCGAAGGGGTGTTTTAACACCTAATACCCTAAAGTCAACTGACTTGGGAGCTATTGGTCCAACACTTGTTACACAGGTTAAGGAGAAAAGCTTAAGGGAATCAAACATTGCACTATCTACGTATCAGTATCTGCAACCCGAGTTATTAAGCTCGAAGGGGTGTCTCAACACCTAATGCCCTAAGACCAACTGGTCTGGAAGTCATTAGCCGAAAGCTCATTATATGGGTTACAGAAATATTGTGTTTTAAGTTATATGTATAATAAAAAAAATAAAAAAATAATAATCTTAACCCAAGAACGTTAACCTTAAACATTAGAACATAATATTGTTTTCTTCTAATAAAAGCCCCATCATCTATGTTTTCAAACATTGAGCACATAAAAAAAGAAGGTTTATTAATATCTTGTTTCAACAATATGAAGCAGATATATATAAATTTAATGAGAGTTTGTTTACTTGGATAAAGTAATGGAAGTTAAATGATGAATACCTTGCTTTGGGGAACTTGCAAATTGTTTTTCTATTTTAACGTTTTGATTACTAGGGACTAGTAATAAGCTGGTTGGAGGGTGTAATTAGTACTTAAAAGTGCATTTTTATCAAGGCTCATCTCAAACACAACAAAATCCCAAAGGGCAATACAATGCAAATGCAAGTAGTTCCGGAAGCCAACACATGGATCAAGTCAAATCAGTCACTACTCTGCGCAGTGGTAAGGTTATTGAAAAACCCTCTCTTGAACCTTATGAGAAAGATGATGAATCAATCTCTAAGGGTAAGGAAGGGGATGAATCTGAAAATTGCAAAGAAACGATTGATTCACCGCCAGCACTTCCATTTCCTCAAGCCATGACCAAACAAAGGAAAGTCAATCACAATTCTGAAATTTATGAAATTTTCAAACAGGTAAGGATCAATATACCTTTGCTGGATGCAATTAAACAAGTTCCTTCCTATGCTAAATTTTTGAAAGATCTATGCACTGTGAAGAGGAAACTGAATGTGAAAAAGAAAGCCTTTCTAGCGGAACAAGTAAGTGCCATTCTTCAAAACAATAATGCTTTGAAATATAAAGACCCTGGTTGTCCTACAATTTCCTGCTTTATTGGAGAGCATAAAATTGAAAGAGCCTTACTTGATCTTGATGCTAGTGTGAATTTACTTCCATATTCAGTTTTTCAGAGTCTCAATCTCGGTGAGTTAAAACCAACTTCTATAACTCTTTTACTTGCCGATAGATCTATAAAAGTGCCTAGAGGAATAATCGAAGATGTGTTAGTACAAGTCGATAAATTCATTTATCCTGTGGATTTTATTGTCTTGGACACACAACCTGTTGAAGTATGTAATTCATTTCCTGTTATTTTAGGACGTCCATTTCTTGCAACTTCTAATGCATTGATTAATTGTAGGAATGGACTGATGAAGCTATCATTTGGAAACATGACATTGGAGATGAATATTTTCAACATTTGCAAGCAACCTAGAGATGATAATGATTTACAGGAAGTGGACTTTACTGAAAAATTAATTCATGATCAATTTCCAACCACTTCCAATGAAATTGAGATTGATGAATCTGATGATTTGGAAATGATTTATTTTTAGGAAGAATCAAAGACAAGTAATTGGAGGCCACAAATTGAGGAATTGCCACCACGACCAATTAAGTCCATACCTTCAAGTGTTCAACCACCAAAACCTGATTTGAAGCCGTTGCCATCCTGATTAGTACTTAAAAGTGCATTTTTATCATGGTTTTATATCATCATTTTGCACTTGAAGTATCAATAACTCCTTAACCAAAGGATGTTTTATAATAATATATCTAATAATATAAGATCCTTTTAATGTCTGGTAAATGTCTATATTTAATGCAGGTCTATCACATAAATGTAAGGATTGATTGATGACTTGAAGAACTTAAATTGCAAGGATAAAGAGATGGCCAAACTTAGAAAAGAGATGTCGGTGCAATCCAAACCGGAACACTGTTCGGTAATTGGGTCATATCTGGAGCTACAGATCTCCGATTTAGGTCCAATTTATATGGATGGAAAGGTAAGACATAGGCCTACAACTTTCATATGGAGCCCAAGATCTAAAAAGGCCATTATCAAGTCCAAATTGTAGCAACAACAAAGAAGCCCGAATCTGTCTTCCAGCCCGAGCACTGTTCGGTATTTTGGCCATATCTGGAGTTCTAGAAGTCCAAATGAGCTGAATTTTTTACACAAGAAAGCTGAGACAATTGCCTACAACTTTCATGTTTGCACCTGGCTCCAGTTGTGACGTTATCAATGACATTTTGGGCAGACAAGAGAAGATAAGGATTGTCACCAAGTCAAAAGTTGGCCACCCACTTATCAATTAGTCATCAAATCAATAGTTCCCAATTTTGGCCTATAAAAGGAGGCATTTGCCATGCATTTAGGCATCTTGGTTTCCAGATCAAGATCATGCTCTTCCTTTCTCTCTTTGTATTTTTTATGCTTTGTTTTCATTAATATTAAGTTTATGCCTTTCATTTCCTTTCCTTTACTTAGTTAACTTTTATGTTCTTATTTTGTTTATCTATTTTGCTTTCTTTCATTATGTCTAGCTCAGTTAGTTATGTCAAGGTGAAAAGATTACACTAATGGTGTAAGAAAGAGTATAATGGAAAACAAGTACGGAGTTTAAAGTTTGATACTAACATGTTTTATATTTCTTATCTTGTTCACTCTTTAATACTTTGCTTGTTAAATGACTAATCTTGATTTATGTTGTATAACACTTGGTACAACAAATACTTGGCACTTTCATAGCCCATAATGTATGGTATAACCGACACCTGAGCTATGAAAGGAACTTGATTTGTTGTTAACATAAGTTATAATCATGAATGCTTGACGAGATTTACAAGTATTAGCATTAATTAAATAAGATGACTAATGTAATCATGTTAACAATATATAATCTGATTGGAACCTCCTTTGTGTGTGGTTTCCAATTCAATAATAAGAGTTTATACTATACTTGTTTGATATACCATTAGTGGAACCTCTAACCTTGACGTTTGTTATTATTATTGTTTAATCCTTACATTAATTTTCCATCTCCAAGTTCTCATCATCTTCTTCTTCTTCTCTTTCTTTATTATTATTATTACTACTACTACTACTACTACTATTATTATTATTACTACTACTACTACTAGTATTATTATTATTATTATTATTAGTAGTAGTAGTATTATTAGTATTACTATTATTATTATTATTATTATTGTTGTTGTTGTTGTTATTGTTATTGTTATTGTTGTTGTATTATTGTTATTTATAATTTGTACAAATAACCTCCCTGTGGTTCGACCCCGGTCTTGCCGGGTTATTTATTACTTCGACACTCCTGCACTTGGGAGAGGACAACAATCTTTTCGTCGTGTCACATCCAATCTCAAATACTCATTTTTGGGAGAAAATGAAACTTTTCCGGTAATAATCTCTTCCAAACTTAATGCACATCAAGAAGGTAAGTTATTACAAACTCTGAAAATGCACAAAAAAGCATTAGGATGGACCATAGCTGATATAAAAGGAATTAGTCCTTTGATTTGTACACACAGAATTTATTTAGAGGAAAATGCTAAACCCTCTAGAGAAATGCAACGAAGGCTAAATCCTAATATGAAAGAAGTAGTGAAAAATGAAGTCATTAAGCTTCTAGATAATGAAATCATTTATCCTATTTCTGACAGCAAATGGGTAAGTCCTACCCAAGTTGTACCTAAGAAGTCTGGAGTCACTGTGATAACAAATGAGAACAATGAGTTAATTCCCACTAGAACTGTTACTGGTTGGTGCATGTGCATTGACTATAGGAAACTTAATTCAATGACTAGAAAAGATCATTTTCCTTTACCTTTCATGGATCAAATCCTAGAAAGAGTTGCAGGTCATGAATTTTATTGTTTCCTAGATGGCTATTCGGGTTACAACCAAATTGAAATTGCATTGGAAGATCAAGAAAAGACTACTTTCACATGTCCATTTGGTACTTTTGCATATCGAAGGATGCCTTTTGGATTATGTAATGCACCAGCCACATTTCAAAGATGCATGCTTAGTATATTTAGCGATATGGTTGAACATTTTCTTGAGATTTTCATGGATGATTTTTCTGTTTTTGGCGATTCATTTGATGATTGTTTGACTAATTTAGGAAAGGTTTTAACCAGGTGTGAAGAGAAGAATCTTGTGCTGAATTGGGAAAAATGTCATTTTATGGTAACAAACGGCATTGTACTTGGTCACATTGTTTCATCAAAAGGAATTGAGGTTGACAAATCTAAAATTGAGTTAATTGCAAACTTGCCAACACCAAAATCTCTTAAAGATGTTAGATCATTCCTGGGACATGCTGGTTTTTATAGAAGGTTTATCAAAGATTTTAGTGTAATATCTAAGCCTTTAAGTAACCTTCTAACAAAGGATACTATTTTTGAATGGACTGAACATTGTGAAGAAGCCTTTGTTAAACTTAAAAACTTGCTTACTTGTGCTCCTATCATTCAACCTCCCGATTGGTCATTACCTTTTGAAATAATGTGTGATGCTAGTGATTATGCCGTAGGTGCTGTTTTGGGACAAAGAAAAGATAAGAAACCTTATGTAATTTACTATGCAAGTAAAACTTTAAATAGTGCTCAAATGAATTATACCACCACTGAAAAAGAATTACTTGCAGTAGTATTTGCATGTAAAAAATTAAGATCTTATCTTGTTGGCTCACCTGTTGTTGTTTTTAGTGATCATGCAGCATTAAAATATCTTCTTTCTAAGAAAGATTCCAAGGCTAGATTGGTGCAGTGGATTTTATTACTTCAAGAATTTGATATCACAATCAAAGATAAGAAAGGCAGCGAAAATGTTGTCGCAGATCACTTGTCAAGATTGACAGCAGATTCGAAAACTGACATCACACCAATCGATGATTACTTTCCTGATGAATCTTTACTTTCTGTCTCTACAATGCCTTGGTTTGCTAATATTGTCAATTTTCTTGTTTCAGGACAATTGCCAGCTCATTGGAATACCCAAGATAAAAGAAAGTTTTTGAACGAAGTGAAGAACTTTTATTGGGATGATCCTTATTTATTCAAATATTGTCCTGATCAAATATTTCGAAGATGCATTCCTGACAATGAGGTAAGTAGTGTCATTAAATTTTGTCATTTTGAGGCATGTGGGGGCCATTTCTCATCAAGAAAGACAACTGCAAAAATCTTACAAAGTGGATTTTACTGGCCTACCATGTTCAAAGACTCACATGCATTCTGCAAGTCTTGTGAAAATTGTCAAAAGTTGGGATCTATTTCAAAACGTCACATGATGCCTTTAAACCCTATTATTGTCATTGAGATCTTTGACTGTTGGGGTATAGATTTCATGGGCCCATTCCCTCCATCATTTGGTTTCTTATACATATTAGTCGCAGTAGATTATGTTTCAAAATGGATAGAGGCAATTCCAAGTCGAAACAATGATCACAAAACAGTGATAAAGTTTTTGAAAGAAAATATTTTGAGTCGATTTGGAGTCCCTCGAGCCATAATAAGTGATGGTGGAACACATTTCTGCAACAAGCCATTTGAGTCTTTAATGAAGAAATATGGAATCACACACAAAGTTGCCACCCCTTATCACCCTCAAACAAGTGGACAAGTAGAGCTTGCTAATAGGGAGATCAAACATATTTTGGAGAAAATAGTGAACCCTAATAGGAAAGACTGGTCTTTAAGACTTAATGATGCACTTTGGGCTTATCGAACTGCTTATAAAACATCATTAGGTATGTCACCTTATAGACTAGTCTATGGAAAACCTTGTCACTTGCCTGTGGAACTTGAACATAAAGCTTATTGGGCTATTAAAACTTTTAATTCAAATCTGGATGATGCTAGTCAACTGCGAAAATTACAAATAAATGAGCTTGAGGAAATAAGAAATGATGCATATGAAAATTCAAGAATTCATAAAGCAAGAATAAAAGAATTTCATGACAAGAAAATACAGAGAAAAACCTTCAATGTTGGTCAAAAAGTCTTGCTTTATAATTCTCGACTGCATTTATTTCCTGGAAAATTAAGATCAAGATGGAGTGGTCCTTTTATTGTGAAACATGTGTATCCATATGGGGCCTAGACATCGAGAATCCAAAGAATGGCAATGTTTTCAAGGTAAATGGACATCGTCTGAAAGTTTACTTTGACAATTTTTCAGTTGAACATAACTCTATTGAATTGGGTGATCCTGTATATAAAGATTGATTTTATTTTTTTTATTTTATTTTATTTTTGTTTCTTATATAAATATTGATTTTATTTTTTTTTATTTTTGTTTCTTTTTGAGTGATTTTTGCAAGTTTCTTCACCCCGGTCAAATGGCGGATAACGGTACTCCGTGACTTAAGTCGGTTCTTTCAGTTTCCCACAATTACTGATATCTGTGTATATATCTGTGCAATTCTTTGAATCTCTCTTCCAATTCTCATTTGAAAATGGACACTAATCTTGAAAAATTGAAAAAGTATTTTCCCGCTCTGCCTCAGAATGCGATTACAAAAATTTACCGTGCTAGATGTGCAAGATTGAGATTATTAATGAATCATGGAATTCCTGAAGATATTCGTTGGTTGATTGAAGCAAAGGTCCGATTATCAGGTGAGTCCTCTAACTTCTTCATTTCACACATGCCTGGAACAGGTAAAAGCACTTTTGCAAAGAAGCGTCGTGCAAAACGACTGGATGTCTGTCATCGATGTGTTAGATGGACTTGTAATACACAATGTCGTTCTTTAGGAATGGTATCTATAAACCGTGAAGATAAAATACAATTCATTAAGGATGGCCTGAGTAAGGAGTCTTTAGATAATCTTCTATTGACTCTTGAGACGCATCCTAGTGGAGATGTGCATCGTGCAATTCATGATTTATGGCCACTATTTCATAAAGAACATGATCGACTTAGTCTTGGGAATCTGACTAAAAAAGACCCTGTTTGCCAGTTTTTAAGAAACCTGGATGGGAAGCCTATCCCCGACCCATAGAGGGCGTTTAAGCCGTTCTTGGACGTAAAACCAAGGGAAGATGTGAGCCACAATCACAACTACCTGTACATACACATGTTTTTTTTTTCAAAAGTAAATAAATAAATAAAGAAAAAGAGAGAGAGAGTGTGTGAGACTCTAGCTGGCCTACATATAGATGTTATGATTGCCTTTCTACTTTCTCATCTATAAAACCCTCTTTTCCTTCCTTTCATTTCTACTCAACCCATACATTCAACAAATACAGAAGTGTGTAGAAATGGCAAGTTCCTCAAGTCATCAAATAAGAAATATTTGTGTTTTCGGTGGATCTAGTCCTGGGAAAGAAAAGGAGTTTTTAGAATCAGCAAATCATCTTGGTCAGGTGCTAGCTGAGAGAAAGATTCATTTAGTGTATGGGGGAGGCAGTCTTGGGTTAATGGGAGGTGTGTCAATAGCTGCATTTTTAGGAGGTAGTCAAGTTTTAGGAATTGTCCCTGAGGCTTTGGCACAAGGGGACATCATTGGAAAAACAATTGGAGAGGAACTTCAGGTCTCCACAATGTCGGCTCGAATGAATGCAATGTTTAACCATGCTTATGCTTTCATTGCTTTACCAGGTGGTCTAGGCACATTGGAAGAGATCTTTCATATTTCCTCTTGGGCTCAATTGCACATTCACCATAAACCCATAGGTTTGTTAAATGTTAATGGTTATTATGATAAGTTGTTGTCTTTTCTTGATCATGCTGTGGAACAGGAATTTTTAACATCTTCTGCACGACAAATCATAATCTCTGCTACTACTGCTGAACAATTGATTGACCAACTACAATCTTTCATTCCTGTGATTGATCCTTCCATGAGTCGCATAAATTGGTCATCTAAGGAAAGCCGTAAAAAGCTTAGATTGGATTTGAGCCTTCATTTGTGAATTTTTGTGTCTTTTGGTTTTATTATTATGTTTTGTTATTTCTTATTTTTGTTTCAGTGTGTTTCAGGTTTTGTCAGTGTTCGTTATTTCAGGTGATATCTTTTATACTCTATATTTCTACCTTAGAACATTGAGGACAATGTCTCGTTTTGGTTGGGGGGAGAGGGTAGTAGTTGATAAAAAAAAAAATTGTTTTTCATTTCATAAAGCATGTGCATAATTGTTGTTACTAGGATGGCAGAGTAAAGGAGTTCTTTTGTTAAAGTGACTCTTGAGACGCATCTTAGTAACCATTCTTAACAAGGTCTATTATAATACTTCTTGAAATATTCAGGTTTACAAACTCTCATATTGTTACCACTTAATTCTGCTCATATACTTATTTAACATGTATTTTTAAACCTTAATTTACACACACACACACTTTAACATATGATTGTGGGTTGCATATTGGATTATTACATTATTTATGTTCTTTTGTTAAAGGTAACAACTAAGGGAAAGGGATTGTATATAATTAAAAAAAAAACATGAAAAAAAAAGAAAAAAAAAGAAAAAAAGAAAAAAAAATGATGATAATAAAAATGTAGATAAGTTTGATTTCGTAGCCTCCCTAACCTAAGCAATTAAGCCCGAAGGGGTGTTTTAACACCTAATACCCTAAAGTCAACTGACTTGAGAGCTATTGGCCCAACGCTTGTTACATGGGTTGAGGAGAAAAGCTTAAGGGAATCAAACATTGCACTATCTACATATCAGTATCTGCGACCCGAGTTACTAAGCTCGTAGGGGTGTCTTAACACCTAATGCCCTAAGACCAACTGGTCTGGGAGTCATTAGCTGAAAGCTCGTTACATGGGTTAAAGATGCATGATGTTTTTAAAGTATATGTCGTTACATGGGTTAAAGATGTATGATGTTTTTAAAGTATACGTATATAGAGTTAAAAAAAAAAAAAGAAAAAAAAAAAGAAGACAAAAATAATAATCCCAACCCAAGGAAGTTAACCTTAAACATTAGAACAAAAATTTTGTTTTCTTCCAAGAAAAGCCCCATAATTATGAGTTGATACATTGAGCACAAAAGAAAGGTTTATTAATATCTTGTTAAGTGGTATTGAGCAGATATATAAATTTAATGAGAGTTTGTTTATCTGGATAGATTAATGGAAGTTAAATGATGAATACCTTGCTTTGTGAAATTTGCAAATTGTTTTAACGCTTTGATTACTAGGGACTAGTAATAAGCTGGTTGAGGGGTGTGATTAGTACTTAAAAGTGCATTTTTATCATGGTTTTATATCATCATTTTGCACTTGAAGTATCAATACCTCCTTAACCAAAGCATGTTTTATAATAATATATCTAATAATATAAGATACCTTTAATTTGTGGTAAATGTCTATTTTTAATGCAGGCCTATCACATAAATGAAAGGATTGATTGATGACTTGAAGAACTTAAATTGCAAGGATAAAGAGATGGCCAAACTTAGAAAAGATATGTCGGTGCAATCCAAACCAGAACACTGTTCGGTAATTGGGTCATATCTAGAGCTATATATCTCAGATTTAGGTCCAATTTATATGGATGGAAAGGTAAGACATAGACCTACAACTTTCATATGGAGCCCAAGATCTAAAAAGGCCATTATCAAGTCCAAATTGTAGAAACAACAAAGAAGCCCGAATCTATCTTCCAGCCCGAGCACTGTTCGGTATTTTGGCGATATCTGGAGTTCTAGAATCCAAATGAGCTAAATTTTTTACACAAGAAAGCTGAGACAATTGTCTACAACTTTCATGTTTGCAACTGGCTCCAATTTTGACGTTATCAATAATGGTTTGGGCAGACAAGAGAAGATAAGGATTGTCACCAAGTCAAAAGTTGGCCACCCACTTATCAATTAGTCATCAAATCAATAGTTCCCAATTTTGGCCTATAAAAGGAGGCATTTTCCATGCATTTAGGTATCTTGGTTTCCAGATCAAGATCATGCTCTTCCTTTCTCTCTTTGTATTTTTTGTAATGTTTATGCTTTGCTTTCATTAATATTAAGTTTATGCCTTTCATTTCCTTTCTTTTACTTAGTTAACTTTTATGTTCTTATTTTGTTTATCTATTTTGCTTTCTTTCATTATGTCTAGCTAAGTTAATTATGTCAAGGTGAAAAGGTTACACTAATGGTGTAAGAATAAGTATAATGTAAACTTAATATGGACTTTAATGTTTGATACTAATATGTTTTATATTTGTTATCTTGTTCACTCTTTAATACTTTGCTTGTTAAATGACTAATCTTGATTTATGTTGTATAACACTTGGTACATCTAGTGCTTGGCACTTTCATAGCCCATAATGTATGGTATAACCGACACCTGAGCTATGAAAGGAACTTGATTTGTTGTTAATATAAGTTATAATCATGAATGCTTGACGAGATTTACAAGTATTAGCATTAATTGAATAAGATGACTAATGTAATCATGTTAACAATATATAATCTGATTGGAACCTCCTTTGTGTGTGGTTTCCAATTCAATAATAAGATTTTATACTATACTTGTTTGATATACCATTAGTGGAACCTCTAACCTTGACATTTGTTTTTATTATTGTTTAATCCTTACTTTAATATTTCATTTCTAAGTTCTCATCATCATCATCTTCTTCTTCTTCTCTTTCTTTATTATTATTATTATTATTATTATTATTATTATTACTATTGTTGTTGTTGTTATTGTTGTTTTATAATTGTTGTTTATAATTTGTACAATTAACCTCCCTGTGGTTCGACCCCGGTCTTGCCGGGTTATTTATTACTTTGACACTCCTGCACTTGGGAGAAGACATCAATATTTTAGTCGTGTCATTGTTGTTGTATTATTGTTATTTATAATTTATATAGTTAACCTCCCTGTAGTTTGACCCCGATCTTGCTAGTTTATTTATTACTTTGACTCTCCTGCACTTAGAAGAAGACATTAATCTTTTGATCGTGTCAGCAACAACAACAAAAATAGGGATAAAATTTGATAGAAAAATTCAATGATGAAATTGTAAAAAAAAAAAATTTACCTCAAATAAAACAAATAATAATCAAAAGAATAAGGATCAAATTTGAGAGATTAAAAATTGATAGGGGTGAAATTGAAAAATATTTGTAATTTGATAGATTATTTTTAGATTAAAAATGGTAGGGGTGAAATTGAAAAGCATTTGTAATTTGATACATTATTTATATATTAAAAAATGATAAGGGATGAAATTAAAAAAATATTTATAATTGTTTAGATTATTCAAAATAAAAAATAATAATTAAAAGGATAAGGATAAAATTTAAATGAAAATGAAATTAAAAGGGTTAGCGTGAGATTTGAAAAGGGGAGAGAGAAGAAAAAAAAGGTCACCAACACCAAACTAATTGCATGTTTGACACACGCGTTATCGTACAACATTGAAGGTGCCGATACCTTCTAAACAATGCTTTTGAAAGTGATATTTGATAGTCAAATAACTATGCATGTGCTGCTAAAAAGGTGTTGAGCCCATCAACTTGCTGCATGTATTATACAAGTGCCAATATATTTTTTTAATAATATTTAATATATGATTAATTACAATAATTCCTCTAAATACATTCAAACTAATAATAAAACCAAAGTAAAATGATAAGAAAAAACCCTTATGATAAAGTTACACTAATTTTGTTTCTAAAAACATCATAATAATTTAACTATTTTGAAAAAATTTGAAAAGATAAAAAGCCCCTAAATTACAAACATTATTTTTATTATTATTATAGGGTTTAATTAGCAATTTTATTATATAATAAAAAAATAAAATAACTAAAATCACTCTATAGAATTTGTAAAAGATAATATTATCATGGTAAAAAAATCATTTCATTTTTATTATCCAGCTCAAAGATTTAATAGTTTAAGGACACTCTCACTATTATATTATTATAATGAATAATATTCTGAGTTTTTATAAATAATAACTTTTTTAAAAAATTATTTTTTAAATTTTATATATTTTAAAATTCTATCATTTCATTCGCAACGCAAATCAAATAGAGAAGATGACTAGTATTTACCTATTTTGAGAATGGATGGACGATGGCAATTTTTTTTTCTTCCTATTATTTATTCAAAGAAGAAGCGTTCAACAAATTGCCAAGGCCAAACTCAAAAAAAAAAAAAAAAAGGGTCTTGTTCAGCCAGTTTTAAAACGACGCGTCAGTGGGTCGTGTTTTTATATGCGCGTCTGTTCTCCACAGTAAACTCAACGCTCGCTAACATTCACCACCAGCTACTCTCTCATTATAATAGAAAAAAACACTGAAAAACCCTAAACCCTCTCTCTCTCTCCTTCAATGGCAGACCTCAAACTCTCAGAAACTCGAGACCTAACAAGAATTGAGCGAATAGGCGCTCACTCCCACATCCGTGGCCTGGGGCTGGACTCAGCCCTCGAACCACGCGCCGTTTCTGAAGGAATGGTGGGACAGACCTCAGCCCGCAAAGCCGCCGGCGTCATCCTCCAAATGATAAAGGAAGGAAGAATCGCGGGTCGAGCAGTTCTTATCGCGGGTCAACCCGGAACCGGTAAAACCGCAATCGCCATGGGCATGGCAAAATCCCTAGGTCTTGAAACCCCATTTGCAATGATCTCCGCTAGCGAGATATTTTCTCTTGAAATGTCAAAAACCGAGGCTTTAATGCAGTCTTTTAGGAAGGCAATAGGGGTTAGGATTAAAGAAGAAACGGAGGTGATTGAAGGTGAGGTTGTGGAGATTCAAATTGATAGACCAGCAGTGGCTGGTGCTGCTTCGAAAACTGGGAAATTGACGATGAAGACAACCGAGATGGAAGGGGTTTATGACTTGGGAGCAAAGATGATTGAGAGTTTGGGAAAGGAAAAGGTGCAGAGTGGAGATGTTATTGCTATTGATAAGCCTTCTGGGAAAGTTACCAAGCTTGGCAGGTCTTTTTCACGGTCGAGGGATTATGATGCCATTGGGCCACAGGTTAGGTTTGTTCAGTGTCCTGATGGTGAGTTGCAGAAGAGGAAAGAGATTGTGCATTGTGTCACACTTCATGAAATTGATGTCATTAATAGCAGGTACGTCCATGGTATTATTCCTCGTGTTTGTGTTTCTTCTGTGACATTCATTTTGCTAGTTATGAGGTCATGCTATCCTTAGTTGCTGTGTTGTTTTGGTTTGTGGCGATACTTGTGGAAAGATGGAGCTCTTCATTAAGTTAGCCAAGAATGTGCATTGTTTACAGTTTTGGAGAATATTAGACCCTGCGGTCTGTTTTGAGTACATTTTTTTCAAAATCCAACTTCATAACATGGTGAGAATTAAAGCCTTAAAGTACTTGTTGCCTAAACACTGTATTAGCAAAAACATTGGTTATTGATTTGTGTTAAGACTTTTAGTGATGTTGTCTTGATGAGATATTGATAGAAATACTGCCTCGCACTCTGGTGAATGAAACTTTTCTGGCCCCGGTTAGCTTCTCAATCTATTAATTATTTTTTTAGCTTGCCTATTGTAAGGTGATTATTTGAGATTAGATAGATATAGCATGAAGACACAGATGTCAAATGTTTGGAGAAACAATGAGATGCCACAAAATGAGAATTTGGAGGAGTTTTCTGCTAGTGTGCTCAAAACACAGAGAAACAGGGGACTAACGTGAGATTCTTTATAGTTTTCATTTCCACAATAAATTAATCCCTAATATGATATTGTATCCTGTGCAATGCTTCTAAAAAAAATTTAGACATCCATCATGAAATTTTTATCAAAGAGAATTCTTGCACTTTTACATGTCCCAAGCCTTTCCTTAAAAAAGGAAAAAAAACAGATTATGGTGTTGTATTTTGTTTGCAATATTTGGAGCATTTGGATGGGGAGAAATTACATATTTTAGGAAATTCTCATTGTATTTATTGGGAGATAGAATTGTGTCTGCTGTAGATTTGTTTCAGCAGATTCATTATGACTCACTTCAAGTGCAGTTTCCTGGTGTCTACAGTGGTATTACCCTTTTTATTGTTAAGACTCTTTCCTGCCAATTTAAATGTGATGGAAATAAATAGGTCATGTAGCTGTAATTCAAATCCATCTTTGCCCACGGATTTTTGGTTCCATGTTAATCACCACTTGTTATTCTCCTCTTTCAGAACACAGGGATTTCTGGCTCTCTTCACTGGTGATACTGGTGAAATCCGTGCAGAAGTAAGGGAACAAATTGACACAAAGGTGGCAGAATGGAGAGAGGAAGGCAAAGCAGAGATTGTGCCAGGTGTTCTTTTCATTGACGAGGTGCACATGCTTGATATTGAATGCTTCTCTTTCCTGAATCGTGCTCTTGAGAATGAGATGGCTCCAATACTAGTTGTTGCCACCAATAGAGGGATTACTACTATACGAGGAACAAATTATAAATCTCCACATGGGATTCCAATAGATCTCCTTGATCGCCTTCTTATCATTACTACTCAACCTTATACAAAGGATGAAATTCGCAAGATTCTGGACATCAGATGCCAAGAAGAAGATGTAGAGATGGCTGAAGAAGCAAAGGCTCTGTTGACTCATATTGGGGTTGAAACTTCCTTGAGATATGCTATCCATCTAATTACTGCCGCTGCGTTGGCATGCCAGAAACGAAAAGGAAAGGTTGTGGAGAGTGAGGACATTACTCGAGTCTACAATCTGTTTCTGGATGTGAAGAGATCAACGCAGTACTTGATGGAGTATCAGGAGCAGTACATGTTTAATGAAGCACCCATAGGAGATGGTGAAGAAGATGGCACCAATGCAATGCTTCATTGAAATTTTCTTAGAGAAGGAGATTTCTGTGGTTACTCTTGTTTCCTTGTTTATTTATATGGAGAACAAAACTCCCCCACCGGAACATGTTATCATGCTTTGCCTTTCTGCAAGTGTTTAGGTGCCTCTTAGCTCTTCAATGTGCATTTATGAATTTGTGTTCTTTATTGTGTGCTGCAGCCTTGAAACTTTTAACCATGTAGAATGCAATGTTTTCAGGATACTGATATACAGGAAGAGAACCTTATTTCACATCTGATCTGATTCAGCTACGTTGAACAAACGTTCAACGGGTTTGAATTCAAAGCCTCACCAGACCGGGGCTTTTTTTTTCTTCTCATTACTAAACATGTACTTATTGAAGAGAAAAAGAAAAATGTGTGGTCACAGGTGTGAACCAGAATGGAAGGCCTGGACAATGGTGGGACTGGTTTTTGCCACTCAACAAAAGATGCATGCTTCCGAAGAACCACTCTCACTTGGAATTCAAAACTAGTAGAAACTCATAAGATTACGAACGAGATATGACTTGAGTTTTCTGGATGGATCATTAGTAATTTAACTAGATTATTGGCGAATAATTTTATTTTTACATATAAAAATTCAAATGTTGTTAATATTTTTTTAATAAAAATACAAAATTAATTATGAATTTAAAATGTGATTCTTATTAGATAATATTTTTAAAATATTGATACGATGATATATTAAATGATATTTTTTAAAAAAATATTAAGACATTAATATATTGAATCGACCTGAATTAATCTGTTAAATTTACAATTTAGGTTATGAGACTATGATAACTATATAAAAATAAATCAAAATAAATTATGAAAGTTAATTTTTTATCAATTTAATATTGAAGGATAAATTTTTTAAAAAAAATATTAAATTAAAAAAATATCCAAGTCAACTTAGGTTAACTTATTAAACTACCCAAGCAAATCAAAATATTAAGTTGTTAAAAGGTGAAATTAAAAGAAAAATATATCCAATTAAAAGAGATAAAATAAAATGAACAAAGTTGGCTTTAGTAACTTGCCAACCTCGTGATTAGGATTAGTCTGATCTGAGATAACTCACGAAAAGAAAAAAAATACTAAGCCTAATTAAAAAAAAAACCTAGAAAAATAAACAAAATCAACTCAAGTTAATTTATCAAACTTGCAATTTAGGTCATGAGATTGAGATAATATTACAAAAAAATAAAATTAAAACCTAATTTTCAACCAACCCAATGTTAAAAGATAAAATAAAAAAATTAATTAAAAAAATAGTAAAAAAATCATGAGTCCACCTGACTTAACATGTTAAACTCATGACTAGATCATGAGATCATGATGAATTCATAAAAAAAATTATAAGGCCTTAGTTATAAAAATTTTAATGTTGAAGGTTGAAATCAAAAATAAATTATAAATAAATTCATGAGATTAATATATAACACAATAGGAAAGAAAAATTATGAAACATAATTCCTAAAGCAATCTAATATTAAAAAATAAAATTAAAAAATAACTAAACAAATAAAAAGTAAGGCAAAACACAAAATACTATTATAATAAAAGGTGTTTCATGGGTGTGGCTATACTGACCTAGCTACATTCTTTAGTGTTTTGTTAATAAACAGGGATTTCTACTTTTCCAATTCAAGAAGCTTGTTAAATCCATTATTTAAATTATAAGATTAAGATAAACTTATAAAATATATTAAATAAATAAATTATAAAATCTAAATTCTAACATATTTAATATTGAAGGTTGAGGTCAAGAAAATAAATTCATGAGACTGGAATATAACTCAACAAAAAAAAATTAAAAAAAATTATAAAACATAATTCCTAAAATAATCTAATATTAAATATTAATAAAGAGAAAAAACTAAAAAATAAAAAAAATGGATTAGATTGTTGAAGAGTTAAATTGAAGAAAAAAACTAAAAAACACACCCAACACATTGTTCTAATGAATAATGTTTTGTAGAAGTGATTATAATAATTTAGCCACTCAATATAATATTTTTATTAATAATCAAATCTAAAATTGTGTTTAGAAAAAAAAAAATCACTTATGCAACAAACTAGCCTCATTCCCCTTTCAATGAATGCAAGGTCAAGTTGCCTTAATTGACTAGTTTCATGTATTACAAGTGTAGTTATGCATTATGACTGTAGTTGTTAGAAATAACATGTAGTTTGCCTTAGTTAACTAGTTCCATGTATTATAAGCGTAGTTATGCATCATGACTGTAGTTTTTAGAAATAACATGTAGTTTAATTGGTTATTAGGTTGGGTTAATTATTTTTAAAAAGTAGCATTGTTTTATTTTTTATTTTTATTTTTATATTGACCCAATCAGGTTTGACCAAAAAAATAAGGATCATATGTCAATTGGGTTTGGCCATTTTAAGTATTTCCATGGAGATAACAATGAATAATCATGGGTGAGTGATTAGTATTTAAAAGTGTATTTTTAATCAAGGTTTTATATCATCAATTTACACTTAAAGTATCAATAACTTCTTAACTAAAACATGTTTTATAATGACATATCTAATAATATAAGATACCTTTAATTTGTGGTAAATGTTCCTTTTAAATACAGGCCTATCATATAAATAAAAGGATTGATTGATGAATTTAAGAACTGAAATTGAAAGGACAAAGAGATGGCCAAACTTAGAAAAGAGATGTTGGTGCAGTCCAAATCGGAACACTGTTCGGTAATTGGGTCATATCTAGAGT
>NW_011502596.1:0-18550 GCF_000495115.2 Populus euphratica
AAGATCTCTGCACTGTGAAGAGGAAACTGAATGTGAAAAAAAAAGCCTTTCTAGCTGAACAAGTAAGTGTTATTCTTCAAAACAATAATGCTTTGAAATATAAAGACCCTGGTTGTCCTACAATTTCTTGCTTTATTGGAGAGCATAAAATTGAAAGAGCCTTACTTGATCTTGGTGCTAGTGTGAATTTACTTCCATATTCAGTTTTTCAGAGTCTCAATCTAGGTGAGTTAAAACCAACTTCTATATCTCTTTTACTTGCCGATAGATCTGTAAAAGTGCCTAGAGGAATAATTGAAGATGTGTTAGTACAAGTCGATAAATTCATTTATCCTGTGGATTTTATTGTCTTGGACACAGAACCTGTTGAAGCATGTAATTCATTTCCTGTTATTTTAGGACGTCTATTTCTTGCAACTTCTAATGCATTGATTAATTGTAGGAATGGACTGATGAATTTCTTGCAACCTCTAACGCATTGATTAATTGTAGGAATGGACTGATGAAGCTATCATTTGGAAACATGACATTGGAGATGAATATTTTCAACATTTGCAAGCAACCTGGAGATGATAATGATTTACAAGAAGTAGATCATATTGATGAATTAGTTTATGATCAACTTGAATCTACTTTAAGTAAAAATGAATTGGATGAAACTCAAGATTTGCAAATGGTTTATTCTGAGGAAGAAATCACGGATGAAACAAGCACCGAAAATGTTGATGCGAATCTTTTGTCAATAGTGACAACAGATTTGACATTTGATATCACACCAATGGATGATTACTTTCCTAACGAATCCTTACTTTCTCTTAGTCCAATGCCTTGGTATAATAAAAATATCAATTTTCTTGCTTTAGGAGATTTGCCAGCTGATTGGAGTACCCCAGACAAAGAAAAGTTTTTGAACGAAGTGAAGAATTTTTATTGTGATGACCCTAACTTATTCAAATATTGTCCTAATCAAATATTTCAAAGATTCATTCCCGACAATGAGGTAAGTAGTGTCATTAAACTTTGTCATTCTGAAGCATGTGGAAGTTATTTCTCGTCAAAAAAGACAGCTGCAAAAATCTTTCAAAATGGATTTTATTGGCCCACCATGTTCAAGGACACACATGCATTCTGTAAAACTTGTGAAAATTGTCAAAAAATTGACACTGGTCAAAAAGTTTTGTTTTATGATTCTCAACTCTATGCACTCCCTAAAGAGCTAAGATTAAGATGGACCAATCCTTATGGGGCCTGTGATATTGAGAATTCAATGAATGACAATGATTTTAAGGAAAATGGACATCGTTTGAAAGCTTACTTTGATAATTTTCCTAGTGAAAATGAATCAGCTGGTTTGAATGATCTTGTAGATAAAGGTTGATTATTTTGTTTTTCTCACATTTTCTTTTGTTTCTTTTTGAGTGATTTTTGCAAGTTTCTCTCACCCCGGTCAAATGGCGGACAACGGTACTCCGTGACTTAAGTCGGTTCTTTCAGTTTCCCAGAATTACTAATATTTGTGTATATATTTATGCAATTCTTTGAATCTCTCTTCCAATTCTCATTTGAAAATGGACACTAATCTTGAAAAATTGAAAAAGTATTTTCCCGCTCTGCCTCAGAAAGCGATTACAAAAATTTATCGTGCTAGATGTGCAAGATTGAGATTGTTAATGAATCATGGAATTCCTGAACATATTCGTTGGTTGATTGAAGCAAAGGTCCGATTATCAGGTGAGTCCTCTAACTTCTTCATTTCACACATGCCTGGAACAGGTAAAAGCACTTTTGCAAAGAAGCGTCGTGCAAAACGACTGGATGTTTGTCATCGATGTGCTAGATGGACTTGTAATACACAATGTCGTTCTTTAGGAATGGTATCTATAAACCGTGAAGATAAAATACAATTCATTAAGACTGGCCTGAGTAAGGAGTCTTTAGATAATCTTCTATTGACTCTTGAGACGCATCCTAGTGGAGATGTGCATCGTGTAATTCATGATTTATGGCCACTATTTCATAAAGAACATGATCGACTTAGTCTTGGGAATCTGACTAAAAAAGACCCTGTTTGCCAGTTTTTAAGAAAATTGGATGGGAAGCCTATCCCCGACCCATAGAGGGCGTTTAAGCCGTTCTTGGACGTAAAACCAAGGGAAGATGTGAGCCATAATCACAACTACCTGTACATACACATGTTTTTTTTTCAAAAGTAAATAAATAAACAAATAAAAAGAGAGAGAGAGTGTGTGAGACTCTAGCTGGCCTACATATAGATGTTATGATTGCCTTTCTACTTTCTCATCTATAAAACCCTCTTTTCCTTCTTTTCATTTCTACTCAACCCATACATTCATTAAATACAGAAGTGTGTAGAAATGGCAAGTTCCTCAAGTCATCATATAAGAAATATTTGTGTTTTCGTTGGATCTAGTCCTGGGATAGAAAAGGAGTTTTTAGAATCAGCAAATCATCTTGGTCAGGTGCTAGCTGAGAGAAAGATTCATTTAGTGTATGGGGGAGGCAGTCTTGGGTTAATGGGAGGTATGTCAATAGCTGCATTTTTAGGAGGTAGTCAAGTTTTGGGGGTCATCCCTGAAGCTTTGGCACAAAGGGACATCATTGGAAATACAATTAGAGAGGAACTTCAGGTCTCCACAATGTCGGCTCGAATGAATGCAATGTTTAACCATGCTGATGCCTTTATTGCTTTACCAGGTGGTCTAGGCACATTGGAAGAGATCTTTCATATTTCCTCTTGGGCTCAACTGCACATTCACCATAAACCCATACGTTTGTTAAATGTTAATGGTTATTATGATAAGTTGTTGTCTTTTCTTGATCATGCTGTGGAACAGGAATTTCTAACATCTTCTGCACGACAAATCATAATCTCTGCTACTACTGCTGAACAATTGATTGACCAACTACAATCTTTCATTCCTGTGATTGATCCTTCCATGAGTCGCATAAATTGGTCATCTACGGGAAGCCGTAAAAAGCTTAGATTGGATTTGAGCCTTCATTTGTGAATTTTTGTGTCTTTTGGTTTTATTATTATGTTTTGTTATTTCTTATTTTTGTTTCAGTGTGTTTCAGGTTTTGTCAGTGTTCGTTATTTCAGGTGATATCTTTTATACTCTATCTTTCTACCTTAGAACATTGAGGACAATGTCTCGTTTTGGTTGGGGGGAGAGGGTAGTAGTTGATAAAAAAAAAAATTTATTTTTCATTTCATAAAGCATGTGCATAATTGTTGTTACTAGGATGGCAGAGTAAAGGAGTTCTTTTGTTAAAGTGACTCTTGAGACGCATCTTAGTAACCATTCTTAACAAGGTCTATTATAATACTTCCTGAAATATTCAGGTTTACAAACTCTCGTATTGTTACCACTTAATTCTGCTCATATACTTATTTAACATGTATTCTTAAACCTTAATTTACACACACACACTTTAACATATGATTGTGGGTTGCATATTGGATTATTACATTATTTATGTTCTTTTGTTAAAGGTAACAACTAAGGGAAAGGGATTGTATATAATTAAAAAGAAAAAAAAAAAAAAAAAAAAAAAAAAAAAAAAAAAAAAAAAAAAAAAAAAAAAAAAAAAAGAAAAAAAAAAGAAAAAAAAGAAAAAAAAATGATGATAATAAAAATGTAGATAAGTTTGATTTCGTAGCCTCCCTAACCTAAGCAATTAAGCCCGAAGGGGTGTTTTAACACCTAATACCCTAAAGTCAACTGACTTGGGAGCTATTGGCCCAACGCTTGTTACATGGGTTGAGGAGAAAAGCTTAAAGGAATCAAACATTGCACTATCTACATATCAGTATCTGCGACCCGAGTTACTAAGCTCGTAGGGGTGTCTTAACACCTAATGCCCTAAGACCAACTGGTCTGGGAGTCATTAGCTGAAAGCTCGTTACATGGGTTAAAGATGCATGATGTTTTTAAAGTATATGTATATAGAGTTAAAAAAAAAAAAAAAGACAAAAATAGTAATCCCAACCCAAGGAAGTTAACCTTAAACATTAGAACAAAAATTTTGTTTTCTTCCAAGAAAAGCCCCATAATTATGTGTTGATACATTGAGCACAAAAGAAAGGTTTATTAATATCTTGTTAAGAGGTATTGAGCAGATATATAAATTTAATGAGAGTTTGTTTATCTGGATAGACTAATGGAAGTTAAATGATGAATACCTTGCTTTGTGAAATTTGCAAATTTGTTTTCTATTTTAACGCTTTGATTACTAGGGACTAGTAATAAGCTGGTTGGGGGGTGTGATTAGTACTTAAAAGTGCATTTTTATCATGGTTTTATATCATCATTTTGCACTTGAAGTATCAATAACTCCTTAACTAAAATATGTTTTATAATAATGTATCTAATAATATAAGATACCTATAATTTATGGTAAATGTCTATTTTTAATGCAGGCCTATCACATAAATGAAAGGATTGATTGATGACTTGAAGAACTTAAATTGCAAGGATAAAGAGATGGCCAAACTTAGAAAAGAGATGTCGGTGCAATCCAAACCGGAACACTGTTCGGTAATTGGGTCATATCTGGAGCTACAGATCTCAGATTTAGGTCCAATTTATATGGATGGAAAGGTAAGACATAGGCCTACAACTTTCATATGGAGCCCAAGATCTAAAAAGGCCATTATCAAGTCCAAATTGTAGCAACAACAAAGAAGCCCGAATCTGTCTTCCAGCCCGAGCACTATTCGGTATTTTGGCCATATCTGGAGTTCTAGAAGTCCAAATGAGCTGAAATTTTTACACAAGAAAGCTGAGACAATTGCCTACAACTTTCATGTTTACAACTGGCTCCAATTTTGACGTTATCAATGACGTTTTGGGCAGACAAGAGAAGATAAGGATTGTCACCAAGTCAAAAGTTGGTCACCCACTTATCAATTAGTCATCAAATCAATAGTTCCCATTTTTGGCCTATAAAAGGAGGCATTTGCCATGCATTTAGGCATCTTGATTTCCAGATCAAGATCATGCTCTTCCTTTCTCTCTTTGTATTTTTTATGCTTTGTTTTCATTAATATTAAGTTTATGCCTTTCATTTCCTTTCCTTTACTTAGTTAACTTTTATGTTCTTATTTTGTTTATCTATTTTGCTTTCTTTCATTATGTCTAGCTAAGTTAATTATGTCAAGGTGAAAAGGTTACACTAATGGTGTAAGAATAAGTATAATGTAAACTTAATATGGACTTTAATGTTTGATACTAACATGTTTTATATTTGCTATCTTGTTCACTCTTTAATACTTTGCTTGTTAAATGACTAATCTTGATTTATGTTGTATAACACTTGGTACAACAAATGCTTGGCACTTTCATAGCCCATAATGTATGGTATAACCGACACCTGAGCTATGAAAGGAACTTGATTTGTTGTTAACATAAGTTATAATCATGAATGCCTTGATAATCAGACCTTTGCTTCAATTAGCCAGCGAATATCTTTAGGAATTCCATGGTTTATTAACAATCTCAATCTTGCACATCTAGCACGGTAAATTTTTGTAATCGCATTCTAAGGCAGAGTAGGAAAATACTTTTTCAATTTTTCAAGAGTGGTGTCCATTTTCACATGAGAAGAGATGTAACGAAGGGAGAAAGAGCAAATAATTGAACAAATATATATACAAATATTAATTATTATGGGAAACTGAAAGAACCGACTGAAGTCATGGAGTATCGTTATCCACCATTTGACCAAGGTGGAAAAAAACTAGCAAAACAAAGGTCACCCTAAAAGAAAACACAAAATCAATGTAGAGAGAAGAAAACAAATATCAATCTTTAGATAAAGTATCACTCAATTCAATAGAGTCATTTTCAATTGAAAAGTTGTCAAAGTAAGCTTTCAAACGATGTCCATTTACCTTGAAAACATTACCATTCTTTGGATTCTCGATATCATAGGCCCCATATGGATGCACA
The DNA here is from genome assembly GCF_000495115.2 of Populus euphratica. Classification (NCBI taxonomy): domain Eukaryota; kingdom Viridiplantae; phylum Streptophyta; class Magnoliopsida; order Malpighiales; family Salicaceae; genus Populus; species Populus euphratica. Next base: position 5,973 of record NW_011502596.1, read on the forward strand.
TGTTTCACAATAAAAGGACCACTCCATCTTGATCTTAGTTTTCTAGGAAATAAATGGAGTCGAGAATTATAAAACAAGACATTTTGACCAATATCGAATGTTTTTCTTAGTATTTTCTTATCATGAAACTCTTTGATTCTTGCTTTATGAATTCTTGCATTTTCATATACATCATTTCTTATTTCCTCAAGCTCATTTATTTGTAATTTTCGCAACTAACTAGCATCATCAAGATTTCAATTGAAAGCTTTAATAGTCCAATACGCTTTATGTTCAAGTTTTACAAGTAAGTGACAAGGTTTTCCATAGACTAGTCTATAAGGTGACATACCTAATGATGTTTTATAAGCAGTTCGATAAGCCCAAAGTGCATCATTAAGTCTTAAAGACCAGTCTTGCCTATTAGGGTTCATTGTTTTCTCCAAGATCTGTTTGATCTCCCTATTAGCAAGTTCTAATTGTCCACTTATCTGGGGGTGATAAGGGGTGCCAACTTTGTATGTGATTCCATAATGCCTCATTAAAGACTTAAATGACTTGTTGCAGAAATGTGTTCCACCATCACTTATCATGGCTTGAGGGATTCCGAATCGACTTAAAATATTTTCTTTCAAAAACTTTATCACTGTTTTATGATCATTGTTTCAACTTGGAATTGCCTCTATCTATTTTGAACCATAATCTACTGTGACTAATATGTACAAGAAACCAAATGATGGAGGAAATGGACCCATGAAATCTATACCCCAACAATCAAAGATCTCGATGACAAGAATAGGATTTAAAGGCATCATGTGATGTTTTGAAATAGATCCCAACTTTAAACAATCTTCACAAGTCTTATAGAATGCGTGTGAGTCCTTGAACATGGTGGGCCAGTAAAATCCATTTTGTAAGATTGTTGCAGCTGTCTTTCTTGATGAGAAATGACCCCCACATGCCTCAGAATGACAAAATTTAATGACAAAAATAAAGTTGATAAAAATAAAATATTTGATTATTAGCCTTTTTTCTTTTTGTTCTTCTTTTGCAAGTTTTTTTATTAATAAGTTTTTCAACTATTTTATTATTTAAAATTAAAGTTGATGGTATCTAAGTTTCTTGATTTAACCTAGGTCTATGACTTAACAAGATACAAATATTTTAGATTAGACTAGGTTTCATTTGAGTTTTTGCAAACTTATGTTTTTTTTTTTAAGTTTGACTATATTTTATATGATTTTTTTCCTGTTAGGTTAGTATTAGGTTATTTAATAATCTAAATAGGTTCAGGTATAATTATTTTTTTAGTTTATTTTTTTATTCTTTTTGTTGTTTAAATTATTGTTTTAACTAGCGACTCAATTTTTTTTTTTAACCTATGGCTTTTTTTACATAAAAAATAAAATGAGGGAGCTGCAGATCTAGTTTAATCGTACAATTATAAACGAACACAAACTTGTATGTGTGTGTGTGTGTAGAGGCCTGATTGATGACTTGTCGAGCATGATTTACCATCCCAATAAAAGTATTTGATCAGGACAATATTTGAATAAATAAGGGTCATCCCAATAAAAGTTCTTCACTTCATTCAAGAACTTTCTTTTGTCTTGGGTATTCCGATAAGCTGGCAAATGTCCTGAAACTAGAAAATTGACAATATTAGCAAACCAAGGTATTGTAGAGATAGAAAATAAAGATTCATCAGGAAAGTAGTCATCGATTGGTGTGATGTCAGATCTCAAATCTGTTGTCAATCTTGACAAATGATCCACGACAACATTTTCGGTGCCTTTCTTATCTTTGATTGTGATATCAAATTCTTGAAGTAACAAAATTCATCGTATCAGTCTAGCCTTAGAATCCTTTTATGAAAGAAGATATTTCAAAGCTGCATGATCACTAAAAACAACAACAGGTGAGCCGACAAGATAAAACCTAAATTTTTCACATGCAAATACTACTACAAGTAATTCTTTTTCAGTGGCGGTATAATTCATTTGAGTACTATTTAAAGTTTTACTTGCATAGTAAATCACATAAGGTTTCTTATCTTTTCTTTGTCTTAAAACAGCACCCACAGCATAATCACTAGCGTCACACATTATTTTAAAAGGTAATGACCAATAAGGAGGTTGAATGATAGGAACAAAAGTAAGCAAGTTTTTAAGTTTAACAAAGGCTTTTTCACTTTGTTTAGTCCATTAAAAAACATTTTCCTTTGTTAGAAGGTTACACAATGGCTTAGATATAACACTAAAATCTTTGATGAACCTTCTATAAAAACCAGCATGTCCTAGGAATAATCTAACATCTTTAATAGATTTTGGTGTTGACAAGTTCGCAATTAACTTGATTTTAAATTTGTCAACCTCAATTCCTTTTGATGAAATAATGTGACCAAGTACAATGCCATTTGTTATCATAAAGTGACATTTTTCCCAATTCAGGACAAGATTCTTCTCTTCACACCTGCTCAAAACCTTTTCTAAGTTAGTCAAACAATCATCAAATGAATCGCCAAAAACAGAAAAATCATCCATAAAAATTTCAAGAAAACGTTCAACCATATCACTGAATATGCTAAGCATGCATCTTTGAAACATGGCTGGTGCATTACATAATCCAAAAGGCATCCTTCGATATGCAAAAGTACCAAATGGACATGTGAAAGTAGTCTTTTCTTGATCTTCCAATGCAATTTCAATTTGGGTCTTCTCTTGATCTTCCAATGTAATTTTAATTTGATTATAACCTGAATAGCCATCTAGGAAACAATAAAATTCATGACCTGCAACTCTTTCTAGGATTTGATCCATAAAAGGTAAGGGGAAATGATCTTTTCTAGTCATTGAATTAAGTTTCCTATAGTCAATGCACATGCGCCAACCAATAACATTCCTAGTTGGAATTAACTCATTTTTCTCATTTATTATCACAGTGACTCCAGACTTCCTAGGTACAACTTGGGTAGGACTTACCCATTTGCTATTAGAAATAGGATAAATGATTCCATTATCTAGAAACTCAATGACTTCATTCCTCACTACTTCTTTCATATTAGGATTCAGCCTTCGTTGCATTTCTCTAGAGGGTTTAGCATTTTCCTCTAAATAAATCCTATGTGTGTAAATCAAAGGACAAATTTCTTTTATGTCAGCTATGGTCCATCCTAATGCATTTTTATACGTTTTCAGAGTTTGTAATAACTTTTCTTCTTGATATGCATTAAGTTTAGAAAAAATTATTACCAGAAAAGTTTCATTTTCTTCTAAAAATAAGTATTTAAGATTGAATGGCAATGACTTCAAATCAGGTTTTGGTGGTTGAACACATGAAGGTATAGAATCAATTGATCGTGGTGGCAACTCTTCAATTTGTGTTCTCTAATTACTTGCCTTTGATTCTTCCTGAAAATTAAACATTTGCAAATTCTCAAACTCATTAAATTCAATTTCATTGGAAATAGTTTTGAATTGATCATGCACTAATTTTTCAATAAAATCCACTTCTTGTAAATCACTATTATCTCGAGGTTGCTTGCAAATGTTGAAAATATTCATTTCCAATGTCATGTTTCCAAATGATAACTTCATCAGTCCATTCCTACAGTTAATCAATGCATTAGAAGTTACAAGAAATGGACGTCCTAAAATAACAGGAATTAAATTAAATGCTTCAACAGTTTGTGTATCTATGATAATAAAATCCATAGGATAAATGAATTTATCAACTTGTACTAACACATCTTTAACTATTTCTCTAGGCACTTTTACAGATCTATCAGCAAGTAAAGAGTTACAGAAGTTGGTTTTAACTCACCTAGATTGAGACTTTGAAAGACTGAATATGGAAGTAAATTCATACTAGCTCCGAGATCAAGTAAAGCTCTTTCAATTTTATGTTCTCCAATAAAGCACGAAATTGTAGGATAACCAGGATCTTTATATTTCAAAGCATTATTGTTCTGAAGAATGGCACTTACTTGTTCAGCTAAAAAGACTTTCTTTTTCACATTTAGTTTTCTCTTCACAATGCATAGATCTTTCAAAAATTTAGCATAAAAAGGTACCTGTTTAATAGCATCCAACAAAGGTATATTGATCCTTACCTGTTTGAAAGTTTCAAAGATTTCAGAATTGTGATTGACTTTTTTTTGTTTGGTCATGGCATGAGGAAGTGGAAGTACTGGTGGGGAATCAGTCTTTTCTTTGTAATGTTCAGCTTCAACCCCTTCTTTACCCTCGGAGATTAACTCATCATCTTTCTCACAAGGTTCAGGAGTGGGTTTTTTAATAATCTTAACACTGCGAAGAGTAATGACTGATTTGACTTAATCCATGTGATGGTTTGCGGAACTACTTGCATTTGCATTGTATTGTTCCTTGGGATTTTAACAACAAATACATACATAGATATCAGCAATTAATACTTAAAAGTGCATTTTTTATCAAGGTTTTATGTCATTATTTTGCACATGAAGTATCAATAACTCCTTATCTAAAGCATGTTTTATAATAATATATCTAATAATATAAGATACCTTTAATTTATGGTAAATGTTCATTTTAAATACAGGCTTATCATAGCTTGAATAAAAATAACTACTATAATTTTATCACACCCCCCAACCAGCTTATTACTAGTCCCTAGTAATTAAAGCGTTAAAATAAAAAAACAATTTGCAAATTCCACAAAGCAAGGTATTCATCATTCAACTTCCATTAATCTATCCATATAAACAAGCTCTCAATAAATTTATATATCTGCTCAATACCTCTTAACAAGATATTAATACACCTTTCTTTTGTACTCAATATATTATGGGGCTTTTCTTGGAAGAAAACAAAATTTTTGTTCTAATGTTTAAGGTTAACTTCCTTGGGTTGGGATTATTATTACTTTTTTTTCCTTTTTTTAATATATATACATATAACTTAAAACACCATGCATCTTTAACCCATGTAACAAGCTTTCGGCTAATGACTCCCAAACCAGTTGGTTTTAGGGCATTAGGTGTTGAGACACCCCTACGAGCTTAGTAACTCGGGTCGCAGATACTGATACGTAGATAGTGCAATGTTTGATTCCCTTAAGCTTTTCTCCTCAACCCATGTAACAAGCGTTGGGCCAATAGCTCCCAAGTCAATTGACTTTAGGGTATTAGGTGTTAAAACACCCCTTCAAGCTTAATTGCTTAGGTTAAGGAGGCTACAGAACCAAACTTATCTACATTTTTATTATTATCATTTTTTTTCTTTTTTTTTCTTTTTTTTTAAATATATATACATATAATTTAAAAACACCATACATCTTTAACCCATGTAACGAGCTTTTAGCTAATGACTCCCAGACCAGTTGGTCTTAGGGCATTAGGTGTTAAGACACCCCTACGAGCTTAGTAACTCGGGTCGTAGATACTGATATGTAGATAGTGCAATGTTTGATTCTCTTAAGCTTTTCTCCTCAACCCATGTAATAAGCATTGGGCCAATAGGTCCCAAGTTAGTTGACTTTAGGGTATTAGGTGTTAAAACACCCCTCCGGGCTTAATTACTTAGGTTAGGGGGGTTACGAAACCAAACTTATCTAAATTTTTATTATCATCATTTTTTTTCCACTTTTTTTTGTTTTCTTTTTTTTGTTTTTAAATTATATATTATCTGTTTCCCTTAGTTGTTACTTGTAACAAAAAAATATAAATAATGTAATAATCCATTGTGCAACCCACAATCATATGTTAAAGTGTGTGTGTGTAAATTAAGGTTTAAGAATACATGTTGAATCAATATATGAGCAGAAGTAAGTGATAATAATGTGAGAGTTTGTAAACCTGGATATTTCAAGAAGTATTATGATAGACCTTATTAAGAATGGTTACTAAGATGCGTCTTAAGAGTCATAAAAAGATCTCCTTTACTCTGCCATCATAGTAACAACAATTTTGCACATGCTTTATGAAATAGAAAACACAGTTAGTTAATTTTATTTTTTTTAGCTACTACCCTCTCCCCCTAACCAAAACGAGACATTGTCCTCAATGTTCTAATGTAGAAAGATAGAGTATAGAAGATATCACTTGAAATAATGAACACTAATAAACTTGAAACACACTGAAACAAATATAAGAAATAACTAAACACAATAATAAAACCAAAAAACACAAAGATTCACAAATGAAGACTTAAATGTAATCTAAGCTTCTTACGGCTTTCCTTAGATGACCAATTTATGCGACTCATGAAGGGATCAATTACAGGAATGAAAGATTGTAGTTGGTTAATCAATTATTCGGCAGTAGCAGCAGAGATTATGATTTGTCATGCAGAAGATGTTAGAAATTTCTGTTCCACAGCATGATCAAGAAAAGACAATAAGTTATCATAATAATCATTGACATTTAACAGACCTATGGGTTTATGATGAATGTGCAGTTGGGCCCAAGAGGAAATATGAAATATCTCTTCCAATGTGCCTAGACCACCTGGTAAAGCAATGAAGGCATTAGCATGGTTAAACATTGCATTCATTCGAGCCGACATTGTGGAGACCTGAAGTTCCTCTCCAATTGTTTTTCCAATGATGTCTCCTTGTGCTAAAGCTTCGGGGACGACCCCCAAAACTTGACTACCTCCTAAAAATGCAGCTATTGACACACCTCCCATTAACCCAAGACTGCCTCTTAACACGACTAAAAGATTGATGTCTTCTCCCAAGTGCAGGAGTGTCGAAGTAATAAATAACCCGGCAAGACCGGGGTCAAACCACAAGGAGGTTAATTATACAAATTATAAATAACAATAATACAACAACAATAACAATAACAACAACAACAACAACAACAACAACAATAATAGTAATAACAGCAATAATAATAATAATAGTAATAATAGTACTAATAGTAGTAGTAGTAGTAATACTAATAATAATAATAATAATAATAATAATAATGATAAAGAAAAACAAGAAGAAGAAGAAGATGATGATGAGAACTTTGAGATGGAATATTAATGTAACGATTAAACAATGATAATAAAAAATGTCAAGGTTAGAGGATCCACTAATGGTATGTCAAACAAGTATAGTATAAACTCTTATTATTCCAATTGGAAACCACACACAAAGGAGGTTCCAATCAGATTATAGATTGTTAACATGATTACACTAGTCATCTTATTCGATTAATGCTAATACTTGTAAATCTTGTCAGGCATTCATGATTATCACTTATGTTAACAACAAATCAAGTTCCTTTCATAGCTCAGGTGTCGGTTATACCATACAGTATGGGCTATGAAAGTGCCAAGCATTTGTTGTACCAAGTGTTATACAACATAAATCAAGATTAGTCATTTAACAAGCAAAGTCTTAAAGAGTGAACAAGATAACAAATACAAAACATGTTAGTATCAAACATTAAAGTCCATATTGAGTTTACACTATACTTATTCTTAAACCATTAGTGTAACCTTTTGACCTTGACATAATAAACTTAGCTAGACATAATGAAATAAAGAAAAATAAATAAACAAAATAAGAACATAAATAAGATAAAAGTTAACAAAGTAAATGAAAGGAAATGAAAGGCATAAACTTGATATTAATGAAAGCAAAGCATAAACATTACAAAAAATAGAGAAAGCAAGAGCATGATCTTGATCTGGAAACCAAGATGCCTAAATGCATGGCAAATGCCTCCATTTATAGGCCAAAATTCGGAACTATTGATTTGATGACTAATTGATGAGTGGGTGACCAACTCTTGAGTTGGTGACAATCCTTATCTTCTATTGTCTGCCTAAAACATCATTGATAAGGTCAAAATTGGAGCCACTTGAAAACATGAAAGTTGTAGGAAATTGTCTCAGCTTTCTTGTGTAAAAAATTCAGCTCATTTTGACTTCTAGAACTCCAGATATGGCCAAAATACTGAATAGTGCTTAGGCTTCTTTGTTGTTGCTACAATTTGAACTTGAAAATGGCCTTTTTAGATCTTGGGCTCCATATGAAAGTTGTAGGCCTATGTCTTACCTTTCCATCCATATAAAGTAGACCTAAATCTGAGATCTATAGCTCCAGATATGACCCAATTACCGAACAGTGTTCTAGTTTGGATTGTACCGATATCTCTTTTCTAAGTTTGGCCATCTCTTTATCCTTTCAATTTCAGTTCTTAAATTCATCAATCAATCCTTTCATTTATGTGATAGGCCTGCATTTAAAATGAACATTTATCACAAATTAAAGGTATCTTATAGTATTAGATATATTATTATAAACATGCTTTAGTTAAGGAGTTATTGATACTTCAAGTGCAAAATGATGATATAAAACCTTGATAAAAATGCTCTTTTAAGTACTAATCACACCCCCCAACCAGCTTATTACTAGTCCCTAGTAATCAAAGCGTTAAAATAGAAAAACAATTTGCAAATTCCACAAAGCAAGGTATTCATCATTTAACTTCCATTAATCTATCCAGATAAACAAACTCTCGTTAAATTTATATACTTGCTCAATACCTCTTAACACGATATTCATAAACCTTTCTTTTGTGCTCAATGTGTCAACACATAATTATGGGGCTTTTCTTGGAATAAAACAAAATTTTTGTTCTAATGTTTAAGGTTAACTTCCTTGGGTTGGGATTATTATTTTTATCTTTTTTTCTTTTATATATATACATATAATTTAAAAACATCATGCATCTTTAACCCATGTAACGAGCTTTCAGTTAATGACTCCCAGACCAGTTGGTCTTAGGGCATTAGGTGTTAAGACACTCCTATGAGCTTAGTAACTCGGGTCGCAGATACTGGTATGTAGATAGTGCGATGTTTGATTCCTTTAAGCTTTTCTCCTCAACCCATGTAACAAGCGTTGGGCCAATAGTTCCCAAGTCAGTTGACTTTAGGGTATCAGGTGTTAAAAAACCCCTTCGGGCTTAATTGCTTAGGTTAAGGAGGGTACGGAACAAAACTTATCTATATTTTTATTATTATCATTTTTTTCTTTTTTTTAATTATATACAATCCCTTTCTTTTAGTTGTTACCTTTAACAAAAGAACATAAATAATGTAATAATCCACTATGCAACCCACAATCATATGTTAAAGTGTGTGTGTGTAAATTAAGCTTTAAGAATACATGTTAAATAAGTATATGAGCAGAATTAAGTGATAACAATGCGAGAGTTTGTAAATCTGAATATTTCAAGAAGTATTATGATAGACCTTGTTACGAATGATTACTAAGATGTGTCTCAAGAGTCATAAAAGTTCTCCTTACTTTGCCATCATAGTAACAACAATTTTGCACATGCTTTATGAAATAGAAAACATAGTTTTTTTTTTTTAGCTACTACCCTCTCCCCCCAACTAAGACAAGACATTGTCCTTAATGTTTAAAGGTAGAAGGATAGAGTATAGAAGATATCACCTGAAATAACAAACATTGACAAACCTGAAACACACTGAAACAAATATAAGTAACAACAAAACACAATAATAAAACCAAAAGACACAAAGATTCACAAATGAAGGCTGAAATCCAATCTAAGCTTTTTACGGCTTTCATTAGTTGACCAATTTATACGACTCATAGAAGGATCAATTACATGAATGAAAGATTGTAGTTGGTTAATCAATTGTTCAGCAGTAGCAGCAGAGATTATGATTTGTCGTGCAGAAGATGTTAAAAATTCCTGTTCCACAGCATGATGAAGAAAAGATAATAACTTATCATAATAACCATTAACATTTAACACACCTATGGGTTTATGGTGAATGTGTAGTTGAGCCCAAGAGGAAATATGAAAGATCTCTTCCAATGTACCTAGACCACCTGGTAAAGCAATGAAGGCATCAACATGGTTAAACATTGCATTCATTCGAGCTGACATTGTGGAGACTTGAAGTTCCTCTCTAATTGTTTTTCCAATGATGTCCCCTTATGCTAAAGCTTCGGGGACGACCCCCAAAACTTGACTACCTCCTAAAAATGTAGCTATTGACACACCTTCCATTAACCCAAGACTGCCTCCCCCATACACTAAATGAATCTTTCTCTCAGCTAGCACCTGACCAAGATGATTCGCTGATTCTAAAAACTCCTTTTCTTTCCCAAGACTAGATCCACCGAAAACACAAATATTTCTTATATGATGACCTGAGGAACTTGCCATTTCTACATACTTCTGTATTTGTTGAATGTATGGGTTGAGTAAAAATGAGAGGAAGGAAAAGAGGGTTTTATAGATGAGAAATTAGAAAGGCAATCATACCACCTATATGTAGGCCAGCTAGAGTCTCACACTCTCTCTCTCTCTCTCTCTCTCTTTATTTATTTATTTATTTACTTTTGAAAAAGCATGTGTATGTACAGGTAGTTGTGAGTGTAGCTCACATCTTCCCTTGGTTTATGTCCAAGAACGGCTTAAACGCCCTCTATAGGTCGGGGATAGGCTTCCCATCCAGTTTTCTTAAAAACTGGCAAACAAGGTCTTTTTTAGTCAGATTCCCAAGACTAAGTCGATCATGTTCTTTATGAAAATGGGTTCATAAGTCATGAATTGCACGATGCTTATCTCGACTATGATGAGACTTAGGAGTCAATAGAAGATTATCTAAAGACTCTCTGTGTTTCGAAATAAATCCTACTTTTTGACAATTTTCACAGGTTTTGCGGAATGCATATGATTCCTTGAATATGGTGGGCCAGTAAAATCCATTTTGTAAGATTTCTACAATTCTCTTTTTTGATGAGAAATGATCCCCACGTGCCTTAGAGTGATAAAATTAAATGACATTACTTACCTCATTGTCGGGAATGTATCTTTGAAATATTTGATCAGGAAAATAATTGAATAAGTAAAGGTCATCCCAATAAAATTTTTGCACGTTGCTCAAAAATTTGCTTTTGTCTTCGGTACTCTAGTGAGGTGGCAAAAATCCTGAAGCAAGAAAATTGATATGTTTAGCAAACCAAGGCATTGAACTAAGAGAAAGTAGAGATTCATCAGGAAAGTAATCATTGATTGGTGTGATGTCGGGTGTCAAATCTATTGTCACTATTGACAAAAGATTCGCATCAACATTTTCAGTGCAAATCTTCAGATTCATCCAATTCATTTTTACTTAAAGTAGATTCAAGTTGATCATAAACTAATTCGTCCATATGATCTACTTCTTGTAAATCATTATCATCTCTAGGTTGCTTGCAAATGTTGAAAATATTCATCTCCAATGTCATGTTTTCAAATGATAGCTTCATCAGTCCATTCCTACAATTAATCAATGCATTAGAAGTTGCAAGAAACGGACGTCCTAAAATAACAGGAAATGAATTACATGCTTCAACAGGTTCTGTGTCCAAGACAATAAAATCCACAGGATAAATGAGTTTATCGACTTGTACTAACACATCTTCAATTATTCCTCTAGGCATTTTTACAGATCTATCGGCAAGTAAAAGAGATATAGAAGTTGGTTTTAACTCACCTAGATTGAGACTCTAAAAAACTGAATATGGAAATAAATTCACACTAGCACCGAGATCAAGTAAGGCTCTTTCAATTTCATGCTCTCCAATAAAGCAAGAAATTATAGGACAACCAAGGTCTTTATATTTCAAAGCATTATTATTCTGAAGAATAGCACTTACTTGTTCAGCTAAAAAGGCTTTCTTTTTCACATTCAGTTTCCTCTTCACAGTGCATAGAACTTTCAAAAATTTAGCATAGGAAGGAACCTGTTTAATAGCATCCAGCAAAGGTATATTGATTCTTACCTGCTTGAAAGTTTAAAAAATTTCAGAGTTGTGATTGACTTTCCTTTGTTTGGTCATGGCTTGAGGAAATGGAAGTACTGGCGGGGAATCAGTCGTTTCTTTGTAATTTTCAGATTCAACCCCTTCCTTACCCTCAGAGATTGACTCATCATCTTTCTCATAAGGTTCAAGAGAGGGTTTTTCAATAACCTTACCACTGCACAGAGTAGTGACTGATTTGACTTGATTCATGTGTTATCTTCCGGAATTACTTGCATTTGCATTGTATTGCCCCTTGGGATTTTGTTGTGGTTGAGATGGAAACTTACCTTTCTCTTGGAAACTAAGAGCAGATGTTAATTTTGCAAGAGTATCTTTAAAATCTGTCATATTTTGAGCAAGTTGAGTATTGATTGTCTCTTGCTTTTCAATGAATGCATGCAATGTTTCCTCAAGATTTCTTCTAGGAGGTGGAGCATAAGGAGGTGCATATCCATGAAAATTTTGGAAATTGTGGGGTGCTTGAAATGGTGGTTATGAAGTTTGTGCATTGTTGTTCTCACTCTTCCAACTAAAATTTAGGTGATTTCTCCAACCAGGGTTGTATGTTTGTGAGTATGGGTTGTGGTTGGCCCTTTGGAAACTGTTTAAAGCATGGGCTTGTTCATGGAGACATTCCTTAAAAGAAGGCAAGGTTGGACAATCATTGGTTGAGTGTTCATTTGTTTCACAGATTTGACACACAATGTTTTCAACACATTTTAATTTACCACTCTTTTTCAATTCTAGTGCCTTGACTTTTCTAGCTAAAGATGCAAACTTGGCTTGAAGGT
>NW_011502571.1:0-18831 GCF_000495115.2 Populus euphratica
TACCATTAGTGGAATCTCTAACCTTGACATTTGTTATTATTATTGTTGAATCCTTACATTAATTTTCCATCTCCAAGTTCTCATCATCTTCTTCTTCTTCTCTTTCTTTATTATTATTATTACTACTACTACTACTACTACTATTATTATTATTATTATTATTATTATTATTATTATTGTCGTTGTTATTGTTATTGTTGTTGTTGTTGTATTATTGTTATTTATAATTTGTACAAATAACCTCCCTGTGGTTCGACCCCGGTCTTGCTAGGTTATTTATTACTTCGACACTCCTGCACTTGGGAGAAGACATCAATCTTTTCGTCGTGTCAATGACAAGCTTCTTAATAACTTCTATCCTAACATCAATATTGGATTAAAGGATAGTAAACCGTAGGTTTGTGGATAAGGAGGTTAGCTCTCTTCCTTGTATTTTTTATTTCAAACTTTAAGAGCAATATTCATATAAATTTAATTTTTCTAAATGAAACTTGTTCATACAAGAGCGTCATTTTGATGAAAAAGAAAAATCTTATTTTTATCCCATCACACCCCACCTAAGAAATTATGTATATTAATGTATTATATAAAAAATATACAATAAAGGAAATATTGTAGTCATACTCTTGTGTTGTAACCTCACAATTATTATTGTATATTACCCTACATATATATATATAAAAAAGGTTGGTTAACCAATAGGTTAAGCTTCCCAATTATTTTCAACTTGGTATCAGAGCTTTCTGCCGTAAGAACTCTCCTCCTCCTCTTCCTCCTTGCAGCTGGCATCATTTCTTCCTCTCCTAAATGAACTCAGCTGTTGCTGCCGCTTACTCCCCCCACCAAAATGACAGTACAACCCCACCAGCCAGCCACTTTAAAGCTGCCGCCACTGGTTCTTTCTCCCACCAGTAGCAGCCCCAATCTGCAGAGTCAAACCTTAGCTCTTTCTCTCATTTTTTATCGTTCCCCTACACATCATGGGGACAACGACTCCTTTTATTGCATTGTCCAACACTCATCAAGTGGTCTCGTTGAAACTTACAACCATAAACTATCTCTATTGGCAAATGCAGATGAAGCCATATCTTCTTGGTCAAAGTGTTTTCCACTTTGTCGATGGCTCAGTTCCATGTCCTTCCTCTCATGTTTCTGACGATTCTGATGGTTCTTCTTCAGCAATTAACCCTTCTTTTCTCCGTTGGAAGCAATAGGATCAACTTATTTTAAGCGCATTACTCTTCTCCCCCTCCATGGATGTCCTACATCTTGTGGTTGATTGTCAGACTTCTTCTTGTGTTGGGCATATTCTTGAGAAAGCTCTCGCTTCTCCATTAAATTCTCGCATTATGCAACTTCATGGGTCTTTTCAAGATCTTTGGCAAGGAGATGCTTTAGTTACTACATATATGCAACACGCCAAGTCCTTGTTTGATGAATTGGCTGATGCTGGCTGGCCCCTCTCTCTTGAAGACTTCAACCTCTATATATTTCGTGGCCTTCCTAGTGAGTTTAAAGACTTGGTAACTAGTCTTGTGACCAATGGAGAACTGCTTTCATATGCAGACCTTCATAGCCACTTTCTTACTTATGAGTTTTTGCATAAGTCTTCTCTTCCATCCTTGGCTGCAAATCCACCTCTGCTGCCCTCTGCTCATCTTGCAAAGCAGCAAACCAGCTCCTATTTTGGCTGTCACAAAGGTCGTTCTCACAGGAGCTGGTGCTCCAACAACAATAGATACAATAATTATGGTAGGTCTGATTTTTGTGGCCTCTCTTCCTCTACTCCCATGAACGGGAAGTAGAATCACTGGCAGCAGAGTAGACGGCCTGCTACTGGTGGATAATGGCCTCCTCATCAATCTTCTAAGTAGCACGTCAAGTGCCAGATATGTTTCTCCTTTGGCCACATAGCCTTGCAATGTGCTCAGTTTCACAACAGTGGTCATTAGCCCTCTACCCACCTTACTGTTTGACACGAACAAAAGATTGATGTTTTCTCTCAAATGCATGAATGTCGAACCATAGGGAAGTTAATTGTATAAATTATAGACAACAATAATACAACTACAACAATAACAAAAACAACAATAACAACAAGAATGATAATAATACTACTACTAGTAGTAGTAATACTAATAATACTATTACTACTAATAATAGTAATATTACTATAATAATAATAATAATAATAAGAACAACAATAAGGAAGAAGAAGTTGATGAGAACTTTGAGATAGAAGATTATTGTGATAATTAAACAATGATAAAAACAAATGTCAAGGTTAGAAGATCCATTAATAGTATTTCAAACAAGTATAGTATAAACTCTTATTATTCAATTGGAAACCCCACATAAAGGAGGTTCCAATCAGATTATAAATTGTTAACATGATTACATTAGTTATCTTATTCGAATAATACTAATACTTGTAAATGTTGTCAGGCATTCATGATTATAACTTATATTAACAACAAATCAAGTTCCTTTCATAGTTGAGGTGTCGGTTATACCATACAGTATGGACTATGAAAGTGTCAAGTATTTGTTGTACCAAGTGTTATAAAACATTCCTTAAAAGAAGGCAAGGTTGGGCAGTCATTGGTTGAGTGTTCATCGGTTTCACATATTTGACATGCAATATTTTAAATAGATTTTAATTTACCACTCTTTTTTAATTCTAGTACTTCAACTTTTCTAACTAAAGATGCAAACTTGGCTTGGAGGTCATGATCTTCCCTAAGGTTGTATAAACCTCCACTAGATGTTTGAAGTTGAGTTTTACTCAGTACCTCATAAGTACCTATGGTGTCCTAATTTTGAGCATTTTTAGCTAACAAGTCTAAGTATTCTATTGCTTCGTTAGGGTCTTTGTCTTCAAAAGTTTCATTACTCATGAATTCAATCGTTTACTTATCTCTAGGTGTTAACCCTTCATAAAAATATGAAACCAATCTCCATATTTCAAAACCATAACGAGGGCAAGTATTAAGTAAGGCTCAATATCTATCCCAACATTGGTAAAATGTTTCTCCAGGTTTTTGAGTGAAAGTGGTGATTTGTCTTTTGAAAGAGTTTGTTCTGTGACGTAGAAAAAACTTCTTTAAAAATTATTGTTACATTTCATCCCAAACACAAATGGATCCTAGTCTCAAATTTTGTAGCCATGTTTTAGCTTTATCTTTTAATGAAAAAGAAAAAAGCTTTAATCTGATGGTATTCATGCTACAATTTGAGTTATTATAGGTGTAGCAGACCTCCTCAAATTCCCTTAAATGTAAGTCTGGATTTTCTAAATCTAAGGCATGAAAAGAAGGTAAAAGTTGAATAGTGTCTGGCATAAAATCAAAATGAGATGCATCAGGGGGGAAAACTATGCATGAGGGTGCACTTATTTTTATGGGATTTATGTGGTCTCTAAGTGTTCTAACATGGTTATTCTCATTTTTCTCATTATAAAGTGATTGATTATCTTCTTCAGTCATATTTTCAGAAAATGATGAGGATACCCTACCAAGTCTACCACTTAATGTACGTGACCACACTCTTATACATGTGTAGGAGTAAAATAAAAGGAAAAAGAAAACAAAAGAAGAAGAAACAAAACAAAAAAGACAAAGTTAGATACAAGAAAAGTGAAAAGAGAAAATAAAATAAATACTATAATTTGTATAAGAATTTACCTCCCTAGTATCAGCACCAAAAACTTGACACGACCAAAAGAATGATGTTTTCTCCCAAGTACAAGTGTATCGAAGTAATAAACAACTCGGCGAGACCGCAGGAGGTTAATTGTATAAATTATAGACAATAATAATAATACAACAACAACAACAACAACAACAACAACAACAAGAATAATAATAATAATAATAATAATAATAATAGTAATAGTAATAATAATAGTAATATTACTTTAATAATAATAATAATAATAATAAAGAAGAAGAAGAAGAAGAAGTTGATGAGAACATTGAGATGGAAGATTAATGTGATAATTAAATAATGATAAAAACAAATATCAAGGTTAGAGGATCTTCTAATGGTATTTCAAACAAGTATAGTATAAACTCTTATTATTTAATTATAAATCACACATAAAGAAGGTTCCAATCAGATTATAAATTGTTTACATGATTACATTAGTTATCTTATTTGAATAATGCTAATACTTGTAAATGTTGTTAGGCATTTATGATTATAACTTATGCTAACAACAAATCAAATTCCTTTTATAGTTGAGGTGTTGGTTATACCATACAATATGGGCTACGAAAGTGCCAAGTATTTATTATACCAAGTGTTATACAACATAAATCTAGATTAACCATTTATCAAGCAAAGTATTAAAAGTGAACAAGATAATAAATATAAAACATGTTAGTATCAAGCATTAAGGTCCATCTTGAGTTTAGATTATACTTATTCTTACACCATTAGTGTAACCTTTTTACCTTAACATAATAAACTTAGTTGAACATAATAAAAGAAAGAAACATAAATAAATAAAATAAGAACATAAATAAGATAAAAGTTAACTAAGTAAAGGAAAGGAAATGAAAGGAATAAATTTGATATTAATGAAAGTAAAATATAAGTAATACAAAGAGAGAAAGTAAGAGCATGATCTTGATGTGGAAACCAAGATGCCTAAATGCATGGTAAATGCCTCCATTTATAAGCCAAAATAGAGAACTATTTATTTGATGACTAATTGATGAGTGGGTGGCGAACTCTTGACTTGGTGACAATCCTTATCTTCTCTTATCTACCCAAAACATCATTGATGATGTCCGAATTTAAACCAATAGTTCTCAATTTTGGCCTATAAAAAAAGGTATTTTTCATGCATTTAGGCATCTTGGTTTCCAGATCAAGATCATGCATTTAAACATCATTGTTTAATCGTTACATTAATCTTCCATCTCAAAGTTCTTATCAACTTTTTCTTTTTCTTTTACTTTTTATTTTTTATTACTACTACTACTACTACTATCACTATCACTATTACACTACTACTATTACTATTACTATTATTATTATTACTATTATTGTTACTATTGTTGTTGTTATTGTTGTTGTATTATTGTTATCTATAATTTATACAATTAACCTCCCTATGGTTCAACCCCGGTCTTGCCGAGTTATTTATTACTTCGACACTCCTGTACTTGGGAAAAGATATTAATCTTTTGGTCATGTCACCCATCTACCGGGTATTGTCTTCTCCTGTTTGTGAGCCCCTAACCTTCTCTAATGCTGAAAGGTATGAGGCATGGCATTGTGAAATGCATGATGAACTTTAGGCATCACACTCTAATCACGCTAGGTCTTTGGTTCCTTTTCATCCTTCGATGAATGCTATTAGTTGCTAGTGGGTGTACAAGATCAAACATAGTATGGATGGCAGTGTTGAATGGTATAAGACATGCTTGGTGGTTCGAGGTTTTACTCAACTGGAAGGGATTGATTATTCTAAAACCTTTAGTCTAGTTGTTAAGCATGCGACAATTAGATTAGTGTTTGCCATTGTGATCTTACGTAATTGGATAATTCATCAACTTGATATTCATAATGCCTTCCTCAATGGTGTTTTTCCTTAAGAGATCTACATGAAACAATCTCCAGGTTTTGTTGACTCTACTCTTCCCTCTCATGTGTGTCGGTTGCATTAATGTTTATATGGCTTAAAATAGGCTCCACATGTGTGGTACACTCGTTTGAGTGATTTTCTGATGTCTATTGTCTTTACTATTTCCTAGGTTGACACCTCCTTATTTATATTATATATTGGTACTAATATTTTCTATCTTCTAGTTTATGTTGATGGCATCTGCTTACGAGTAGCAACTCTACTGTGCTTCATCACCTAATCCAGTTACTAAGTTCAGAGTTCAAGCTTCATGACTTAGGTGTCGTTCATTATTTTTTAGGAGTTGAGGTTTAACCCACTGCTATGGGTCTGATGATACGCCAGCATAAATATATTCTTGACATTCTCACTATAGTGGGTATGACTTCTTGTAAACCACTTGATACTCCTATCTCTACCTCTAAAGTCACCATATTGTCAGATCCTCTGTTTTCTAACCCTACGCGATTTCGTCAAATTATGGGTGCCCTCCAATATCTCACCTTTACAAGACCCGATATTTGTTTTGCTGTTAACAGAGTTTGTTAGTTTATGCATGCTCCTATAAATTCTTATTGGGGTGCTATTAAATGCACTCTGTATTATCTACGCGGCACAACCACCTATGGTTTACATGTCACTCATAGTTCCTCCTTTGCTCTCCATGGTTTTACAGATGCAGATTGGGCAGGTATTATTGATGATCACAAGTCCATAGGTGGTTATCTCGTCTTCTTTGGTTAGACTCCTATCTCTTGGAAATCTAGCAAGTAACAAACAGTTGCTCACTCCTCTATAAAGGCTAAGTATAAAGCCTTGGCTGATGGCACTATTGAAGTTATCTAGCTTCAGTATCTATTGCAAGATTTGCAGATTCTCTTTACCTCTGATCCTACTCTTTGGTGCGATAATCTAAGCACTACATACTTATCTACAAATCTTATTTTTCATGCTTACACTAAACATGTTGAGGTTGACTATCATTTTGTACGAGGACAGGGTTGCGAAGAAAGAGATTCAAATTCATGTTATCCCCTCTCATGATCAACTTGCCAATGTTTTTACTAAGCCACTTCCTACTGCTCTATTTACTACTTTTCGGTTCAAGCTTCGGGTTGATCCTCTACCCTTAGCTTGAGGGGGCATATTAATGTACTATATAAGAAATATTGAAGTCATACTCTTGATTGCAAACTCACCATTACGATTGTATATTGCCCTATACATATATATAGAAAAGGTTGGTTAACCAATAGGTTAAGGCTCCCAATTATTCTCAACTATGTAATTGATTATTTCTACAAGCTGTTCTAGAGAATATATTCTTAAATCATTATATTTTACAACTCATGATTGTTTTTTTAATATAGTTGGGCAAAGAAGGAAAAATAAACGGAGTTCAAAGTAAAACAATAGCTTCGGGGAAAAAAAGTAGAAATTTACAATATATCTAAGAATATCAACAATCATGACCATGATTGGATCATTTGTGAAATCTATACCCTAAATTTCCTTCACAGCTCTTTAACTAATCTGATAGTTGATGAAGAGTTAAGGAAAAGCATGATTCCCAATCTGAGCTATGCAAGCAAGTGTATCCAATGAAAATATCTTATATTTTTGTAGATATAATTTTAAGAATCTAAAATTAAACAAGTACACATGTATAAATATATGATTTTATTAAATATATGATTGGGAATAATCTCTATCTAAAATATTATTTCAAAAGAGTAAGGCAATCCTCTTATTCTTTCTTTGGATTTGATATATGATAACTTGATTTGTTTGTGAAATCAAGCCAAAATTTGTGCTTTGCAAGAACTCGAATTTAGGCATGTATTGTGAAGCAAAATTTGATGATTTGATACTTTGAAGAGTACATTTAATTTTTCTTCAAAGTATTGTTGAAAAATTCTTATGGAGCGTTTTAGGTTTAATCTAATAGAGCTTTATTTTTTGTAGACTTCAAGCGTAGATGAAGAAGGCTTGACAGCTTTTGAGAGAGTTTCTTTACTTGAAGAACATGTCTTGAAAAAAATTTGTATCTCCCAGGAATTCCCTTTTTTTTTTTTTGTTTTTCTTTTAAGTTGAAGCCCTATATTTATAAAGATTTGTAAGGACTCTTAGGCCATTTTTCAATGTCATATGACATAATTTTATTGGTTGATCTTTATTGATGAAATCTTGCATTTGTCAATGTCATATGACATAATAGAGCTTTATTCCATCCCAAATGTCAACTTTTCATTGGTCAAGAAATATATAAAGATTCATTTATTTTTCTAAATAAAACTTAATAATACAAGAGATGTGATTATATATATATGTCTTGTTTTTATCCCATCACATGGAACCTGCTCCCCACCTTAAGAAATTATATAATTGGTTATTTCTAGAGAATATATTCTTATATCATTATATTTTACTACTCTTGATTATTTTTTATATATAGTTGGGCTAAGAAAGAAAAATAAACGGAGTTCTATCTGCATTTACAATAGTGAACAATATATCTAATTAAGAATATCAGCGATGATGACCATAGACGGATCATTTGTGAATTCTTAGCAAATCATTACTTGTATAACCAAAATTTCCTTCACAGCTCTTTAACTAAGCTGGTTGTTGATGAAAAGGTAACGAAAAGCATGATTCCCAATCTGAGCTATGTGAGCAAGCGTATCTAGTAAAAATATCTCATCTCCCAAGAAAACGAGATTAGTAAGCCTCCCTTTAAAGATTTGCTTTACACATCTTTTACAGAAAAAGGGAAAAAGGGGAAATGCTTTGAGTATACACCTTTTCTTATCTTTCACAATCCTTCATTATAAATGGGACCCATCAAAAAAATGAGATGTGCTTTAACCTCCTCCATATTTCATCTTAGCCTAGAAGGATAAACAAGAATATTATCGTTTCTGAAACCGATTCCAAGCATCGCCTTTCGGTGAACTTTTGATGACATGAAACTGCCACAGATTGGGTCCTGTTCCAAGAGAGTTTTCTTTTTCTGCTCTGTTATGGCATATATACAACTGAAATCTTAAAGTCCTCTTCAGGGTCCCCCCGAAAGAAAATGGTCTATCATGGAAAGTCCCGAGGAATCTTAATCTTATCAGGTGTAGCCATGAGGTGGGATCAGAACCTATTTTCCTATTGTTAGTAACCAAACCACAACTAAGTCTCTGTACTATGAATGTCCATTAATACAGAATCTAGCACATCCTTGAGTAGCTAAAGAAAGCTGGAATAAAGTACCTCTAGTCACATCTTCATGGTTTATTTTCTGATAGTTTTGTTTTGTTAAATTGCACTTGAAAATACAGAAGCTATTCTTGATATTTCAAGGAAAATATTTATTCTAGTTGTGCAAGTAACGTATACACAAATACTTGTAATATTGCATCAAAATTCAAACTAACAACGGTATATATAATTGTTGATATGGAATCAGCCATAAGTGGATAACCCCATAAATCTTGAAAACCTCTGTTGATTGCGATGGGTCCAAAAAGCAGAAAGCAAGTTACAAGCTGCTGCTTTCTGCAAATATATAAGGCTGCATATATGACCTATTTTGTACCAAGGCAAACCATACAGTTTTAATTGTTCTTTGAGTTACAGTGTTAATTTCACATATGGCACGTCAGGTAGATCGTCTCACAAGGATTGGAATGGAAGGCTTTGCTCTGATTGAGAATAGTTATGGCTGGCCTGGAAGGTCTGGAAGAGTCCCCTCAACTCAGGTACAGCAAAATCATCATCATCATCAATACCAAGATCGGCAAACATTGGTTTATCAGGGAACTCAAATTACCACGGCGAGGATGCCTGTGATCATTAGCAATGAGGTAGTTCAATACTACGATAACATGGTGAAGAAGCCTGTTATTCCTAGCAATGAGGCAGCCCAATATCAAGCGGGTGTGGTGAAAGAGCCTGTTATCACTAGCGATGAGGCAGCTCAATAGGATCGTAAAAAGAAACGATTTCGTTTAGATTATTAGGTTTCATGAATTTACTGAACATACATAATGTCATGTATGAGTAATCTGAGTCACTTGGTTCTTAAATCTCCTGGTTTCTTACACAGAGATAAAGCAACTTGCTAAAGAACCTTGCAAATTTTATCTTTAGAGCTCCTGTTGTCACGCAGTTGTCTTATCTATGATGTAATCAGCTTTACTGTAACTCTTTATGTCTCTCTCTCTCTCTATTTTTGGGTGAGGGGTGTGATGATGTTTCTTACTTCTGATAAGCCAAATGATTCTCAAAACACGCCTTGGACAACAACAGCTAAGGCAAGGCGAAATGAAAGCTAAAGCTAGGAATTAAAGAACAAAACAACATAGAATATGAAGGAAAAAATGAATTAAAAAACAAAACAACAAAAAAAAACAAAAACAAAAAGAAAGTAGCCAAAAACAATTGGAAGAAAATTAGCATGAGAGGAGTTTATGTTAAAAGAAAGATAGGTGTGGTATAATATCAAAAATAGTAATGCAAAGTTAAAAACTAAATAACAAGAAGAAGATTGAGAGAAATGTTTATTTTTATTAAGTATTTCCTTCTAAATTCTTTTAGTTATTCTTTGTGCTTTTATTCTTTTTAATAATGCTGAATTACAAGCCTTTTATAGATATAAAGTCCTAGATAATCAAGGAATTAAACTAATATAAAGAAATCCTAATATGAATAAAATAGTATTTTGCCTACTAAACTAGTCGACTAGTTCCCAGCCAGTGGATTAGGTCCTCTGTTCTTCATAAAAACAAGAAATTGAGTTCAATTTTCAAAACCCCTTTTTAAACATGATTTCTTCATAACTCCCAGCAAATCTTTTATTTTGGTAAAAACATCATATTCAACTGGTATTAAGAAAATATCTACAACTTGCTCTTGTGTCTTTACATACTTGGCTTCAACTTCTTTATTTGTAATGCAATCTCTTAAGTAATAAAATCTTGTGTCAATGTACTTACTTCTGTCATAAAAAGCTTGAGTTTTAGCTAAGGCAATGGCTAATGAGTTGTCTACATAAATGTATGTAGACTTCTCTTATGGGATCCGTAATACTTTCAATAATCTTACTAGCCATATGGGCTGACAAACACATGATGTAGTAGTTATATATCCAGCTTGACATGTTGATAAAGTTACTATAGATTACTTTTTTAAACACCATGTAAATGTTGTGTCTTCTATGTAGGAAACAAAACCAATAGTGCTCCTTTTATCATCCATATCTCTAGCTTAATCACTATCACAATAACTCACAATATCAACTATTAGAATATCCATAAGACAAGCCAAAATCAACAATACCTTTATTGTACCAAATAATTCACTTCAAAACTTTAAAGTGTGTCATAGTTGGTGTATCCATAAACCTACTTCCAAGTCCTATTCCAAAAAGAATATAGGAACGAGTGCATGTCAAATATCTCAAACTCCCAACCAGGCTTTTAAATGTTGTAGAGTTTATCTTCTCCTTTTCATCATTCTCTGTCATCTTCACTCCACACTCAACTGGAATATTCTTTTTCGCACCATCCTTCACTTTGAACTTATTAAGAATCTCCTGTGTAAATTTCTATTAGCTTGCAAAGATTCCATCCTCTCCTTGTTTGATCTCAATCCCTAAGTAATATGTCATAAGACCAATGTCTGTCATTTCAAACTCCTTGATTATTATTTGCTTGAAGTCTTCAAACATCTTTGGATTATTTCTTATAAAGATTAAGTCATCCACATACAAACATATAATAAAAGTGTCACCACTCTCTTTGATCTTTACATAAATGGCATATTCATACGGACATTTAACAAATCCATTCCTTAAGAAAAAGCCATCAATGTGACTATAGTAAGCCCTTGGGGTTTGCTTCAATCCATATAAGACTTTGTTCAACTTTAGTACCTTGTCTTTATGTCCCTTCACTTCATAACTCATAGGTTGTTTAATGTAGACCTCTTTCTCAAGAAAACCATTAAGAAAGGCTGATTTGCCATACATTTGATAGATTATCCATCTATGTTGGGTAGCTTTGGCAATGATTAATCGAATGGTCTCCAGTCTAGCAATGAAAGCAAAAACCTCATTATAGTTAATCTCATACTTTTAGCTTTCACCTTTTTCCACTAACCTTTCTTTGTACCTCTCCATTTCTCCTTTGGCATTCTTCTTTTCTTTATAGATCCACTTGACACCTTTTAGCTTCCTTCCATTCAGTCTAGGAACCAATTTCTATGTATCATTCTTCTCAATTGATGTAAGCTACTCATCCATAACAATTCTCCATTTTGCATCCTTTATTACTTCTTCAAACACTATAGAATCACATGTAGCAAGGTGATAATATAGTGTTTCATCATCATCAATAAGAGTAGCTACCTCATATAGCTCATCAAGGCTCCCCATTCTTTTTGGTGGACTTGATGAGTTGCCACTACTTGAACTTCCATTAGAAAAAAAAAGAAGATAAAGGTAAAGATGACACCATTGGTGATTGTGGAGGTGTAGTTTGTTCTTGATGATCTTCATATCTCTCCTTCCCTTTATCAAAAACTAGTAGAAAATAATATTTATCACGATCATCTACCTTCCAATCTCATGCTCATTCTTCATCAAACTTATCATATCTACTAATCATCATATTTCCTTCATTGGATTTGTAAAACTTATATCTTTTGGACATTTGGTCAAAGCTCATAAACATGATCCTTTTACTCTTGTTATCTACCATGCTTCTTGTAGAGTCAGGAGACTAAGCTAAAGTTGAAAAGTGAATACGATAGAAGGAAAGAGGAAGATAAAGAGAAAATATATTTGGGTAATTGATATAAAGAAAAGAATACGTAAGGAAACGTGTAAGTGAAAGAG
The DNA here is from genome assembly GCF_000495115.2 of Populus euphratica. Classification (NCBI taxonomy): domain Eukaryota; kingdom Viridiplantae; phylum Streptophyta; class Magnoliopsida; order Malpighiales; family Salicaceae; genus Populus; species Populus euphratica. The sequence goes on from NW_011502571.1 coordinate 12,519, forward strand.
TAGATTGTAAATAAGAGAGAAAAAAAAATAAAAAATTTTATTTTTAAAAAACTAAAATAAAACTGTGATTGAATTTTATTCTAACATAAATATTTTAAATTATAATTGGTCATAAAATAAGGAGTTTGGTTTAGCCCACTAAGAAGAAAAACTCCCCCCTTTTTTTTCCTCAAGGTTAAAGTTTGCAATAAAAAACTTGAAAAAAGAAAAAGAAAAGGTGAATAGAAAAGGCAAAATTGATAATATTTATAATTTTATTAAAAATAGAGACAACATGTTTATATTCTTGTAGGTTTATGTAAATTAATTAATATAAAACTAAATTCAACAAAAATATTTCTAAGTAATAATATTTTTAATCCTAAATTTACAAAAACTTATTCTAAATGGAATAAATACAAAATAATAATTAAAATTAATTCTATGCATTTAATTGCAATTGAACAAAAAAATAGAAAAAAATTCAAAAAAATAATGCAAAAATTATTTAAATAACAACTAAAAGTCAACACATTTATGAATTCATAAAATTATTAAGAGCACAAAATTGAAGAAAAATAATGACAATGAAACAAAAATAACCAAAAAAACAAAAAAATGAAGAAAAAGGTAATGAAAAATTCTTACTTTAATAGTAAGCTTAATTTCAGCTAATAATTTTAAAAAATAGATTGTTAATTAACTTTGTCATACAAGTATGATGTCGCGACGATTATCCTTGTCATAACACATTTTTTGGTTATTCCTCAAATTCACTTTTTCTCTTCCAAAAAATCAAAAAAATATTCAAACTAAAAAAGAAATCCAAAAAAAATATAGCAGTAGGAAGAGGATGTCGGAGCACCTAGAAAATGGCCAGAAATTGGTTGAGGAGGTTCAAAAATATAAAGATTGGAATTTAGCAGTATATCATTGAATGATGAGAACCTTGTTGAAAAAGAAAATTCAATTTGAGGAAAAGAGTCCAAAATCATATGTTAATTAACTTATTTAAATTTTACTAAAGGTTTAATTGAATTTATGAAGATTTGATTGCAAGAAAAATTGATGTTAAAGTCAATTAGGGCTTTAATTGAAAGAAATTAAAGTTCTGGGTTCAAATTATAATTTTTAAGAGTTGATTTGGTCAAATTAGGGCTTAATTGCATAAATATTGAAGTTTGATGGCTAATTGAGAAATTGATTAAAGAGATCCAAAACTAGGGACCAAAATGGAAAAAGTGCATAAATTGAAGAACTAATTTGAAAAGGTAATGTTTTGGTGCCATTTTCCATTTAAATGAAAGGGCACATTTTTGACAAAACATCGTTGTTTCATGTAATATCATTATTAAAAAAAAACCAAAACACTGTCATTTTTAATGGCAATGTGAGTCCTTTTCTTCCTCTAGACGCGTAGAGGCAAGGGAAGAAAAAGCTTTTCTCCCCTACTTTTCTCCTCTTCCTCTCTCCTAAAACCCAAAAATAACCCGACAAAACCCCCTACTTTCCCAAACCCTAACCCATGGCCTACCATAAGACAAAATTGCAGGGGGAACAAGCCCTGCGAGCGGCTACCCCGGCCACTCTACCTCTGTCCCATAACTGGATAAGGGTAGTAGCCCTCTCTCTTTGGTTTTTCACCTATAAATATGGGGGAAAAGAGTAGTTAAAAGGGGGGAGGATTTTGAAAAAAAAAAGAACAAAAATAGAGGAGACTGAGAGAAAGTGAAAGAAAAAAAGTAAGGGAAAACAGAAAAAGAGGAGAGAATTTTAGAGAAGAACTAAGATAGAGAATAGAGGGAAAGGAAAAAAAAGGAAAATAGAGGAGAAGATAAGAACAATAACCATCCTTTCTCTTTGCAAACCACTGCCTGCCCTCGTAGTCCCTACCAGCAACACCAGGAATGATCGCCAATAGAATTAGAGAGAGAGAAGAGAAACAGAACAAAACAAGAGGGAGGAGAATAAGAGCCACATCACTTGCCACCATCCCGTGCCGTGAACCACCACTATTCTTCCCCTCTAGCGCCATCAATGACAACAGCCACCACAGGTCAGCCTCCCCCTTCTCTATGTTTCCTATTTCACCTTTTTGCATGCAGAATGTGCACTGCACATGTTTCTGCAAGCAAGGAAAAATAATTACTCGGTTACTATACATGAGCACAGTTTGCAGCTAATTTTTGTTATTTTAGGCTAGGTCTAGCTTGACCCATATGGCTAAGGTGGACCCAGCAGACCTAGCCTAGTTACTGGCCCAAACTAGTGACCCGACTGCCCAGCAGAGGCATGCACAACGGAAGCGTGCACAATAAACAGGTAATTAAAATTCAAGCTGTATAGTGTCTATGTAATTATAAATGGAAGGGAAGGGAGTGAAAAGTGTACCTGATCCACTAATGTTTTGTTCGAACAAGAAGATAAGGATTAGTCATTAAACCAATATTTCTAAATTTTGGCCTATAAAAGGAGGCATTTGCCATGCATTTAGGCATTTTAGTTTTCAGAACAAAATCATGTTCTTGCTCTTTTTCTTTCTATTTTTGTAATGCTTAAGTTTTGCTTTCATTAATCTATTGTTTATGCCTTTCATTTCCTTTATTATACTTATATAATCATGTTCTCCTCTTGTTTATCTATGTTTCTCTTATTCATAATGTTTAGCTAATTTTATTATGTCAAGATGAAAAGGTTATACCAATGGTGTAAGAATAAGTATAGTATAAATTCAACATGGACTTTAATGTTTGATACTGACATGTTTTGTATTTATTATCTTACTCACTTTTGATACCTTGCTTGTTAAATGGTTAATCTAGATTTGTGTTCAACAACCCTTGGTACAACAAATACTTGGCACTTTTATAACCTAACTGTATGGTATGATCGACACATGTGCTATGAATGGAACTTGATTTGTTGTTAATATAAGTTATCACTATGAATATTTGACAACATTTACAAATATTGGCATTACTCAAATAAGATAATTATTATAATCATATTAATAAATTATAATCTGATTGGAACCTTCTATATGTATGGTTTCTAGTTGAATAATAAAAAGAGTTTATATTATACTTATTTGAAGTACCATTAATGGATCCTCTATTCTTGACAATTTTTTTATATTTGTTTAAATCTTTACATCAATATCACATCTTAAAGCTCTCTTCAACTCCTTTTCTGTTATTATCTATTTCTTTATTTGTAGTTTATACAGTTAACCTCCCTGTGGTTTGACCATAGTCTTGCCGGGTTATTTATTACTTCAACACTCCTATACTTGGAAAAAGACATCAACTCTTTGATCGTGTCATCAAGTCAAACCATTCTTGGAGCTTATGATTGGGGTCTTTAGAAATACAACCTAAACACTTAAACCAATTCAAAAATCTATCCTAGAGAGACCTTGTTATAAGAAAACTATAAAAAAGATGATGTATTGTCTCAACCTCTTTATAGCAAAAAGGGCAAAGAGCTTCCTCATAATCGATGATCCTCCTTTTAGATAAAAAAAAAAACCTTTTATACCGAGACTGTCATTTAGAAAGAGTCATATGAACACATCCACTTTTAGGAGGGCTTACCCTTTCCAAAGCAAAACAGGGGAGGAATTATCCTCTAAAGTAAAGAATCTATCAAAAAGATGGCAACTTGAGTAAACTAAGTAGATGAGTTTAAGAACTGAAATTGAAAGGACAAAAAGATGGCCAAACTTAGAAAAGAGATGTTGGTGTAGTCCAAACCAAAATACTGTTCAATAATTGGGTCATATCAGGACTTGTAGATCTCGGATTTAGGTCTACTTTATATGCATGGAAAGGTAAGACATAAGCCTATAACTTTAATATAGAGCCCAAGATTTAAAAAGGCCATTTTCAAGTCCAAATTGCAGCAACAACAAAGAAGTCTAAATATATCCTATAGCTCGTGCACTATTTAGTGTTTGACCTATATCTGGAGTTCTAGAAGTCTGAGAGAATTTCCTACAACTTTCATGTTTTTAAGTGGTTCCAATTCTGACATTATCAATGATGTTTTAGGCAGACAAGAGAAGATAAGGATTGTTACCAAGTCAAGAGTTAGTCACCCTCTTAATAATAAGTCATCAAATCAATAGTTCGTAATTTTGGCCTATAAAAGGAGGCTTTTGCCACGCATTTAGGCATCTTGGTCTCTAAATCAAGATGATACTTGCTTTCTGATTGATACTTAAAAGTTTATTTTTATCAAGGTTTTATATCATCATTTTGCACTTAAAGTATTAATAACTCCTTAACTAAAGCATGTTTTATGATAATATATCTAAATAAGATACCTTTAATTTATAGTAAATGTTCATTTTAAATGCAGGCCTATCACATAAATGAAAGGATTGATTGATGAATTTAAAAACTGAAATTGGAAGGACAAAGAGATGGCCAAACTTAGAAAAGAGATGTCGGTGCAATCCAAATCGGAACACTGTTAGGTAATTAGGTCATATCTGGAGTTGTAGATCTCAGATTTAGGTCTACTTTATATGGATGGAAAGGAAAGACATAGGCCTACAACTTTCATATGGAGCCCAAGATCTAAAAATATCATTTTCAAGTCCAAATTGTAGCAACAACAAAGAAGTCCGAATCTGTCTTCCAGCCTGCGCACTGTTCAGTATTTGGCCCATATCTAGAGTTCTAGAAGTCCAAATGAGCTGAAGTTTTTACACAAGAAAGGTAAGACAATTTCATACAACTTTCGTTTTGAAGTGGCTCCAATTTTGACGTTATCAATGATTTTTTAGGCACACAAAAGAAGATAAGGATTCTCACCAAGTCAAGAGTTGGTCACCCACTCATCAATTAGTCATCAAATCAATACTTTCCAATTTTGGCCTATAAAAAGAGGCATTTGCCATGCATTTAGGCATCTTGGTGTCCAAATCAAGATCATGCTCTTACTTTCTCTCTTTGTATTTTTTGTAATGTTTATGCTTTGTTTTCATTAATATCAAGTTCATGCCTTTCATTTCCTTTCCTTTACTTAGTTAACTTTTATCTTATTTATGTTCTTATTTTGTTTATCTATTTTTCTTTCTTTCAATATGTCTAGCTAAGTTTATTATGTCAAGTCCAAATTGTTGCAACAACAAAGAAGCCCGAATCTGTTCTCCAACCCGAGCATTGTTCAGTATTTTGGCCATATATGGAGTTCTAGAACTCGAAATGAGCTGAAACTTTTACACAAGAAAGCTCAGACAATTACCTACAACTTTCATGTTTTCAAGTGGCTCCAGTGTTGACATTATCAATGATGTTTTGGGCAGACAAGAGAAGATAAGGATTGTCACCAAGTCAAGAGTTGGCCACCCACTCATCAATTAGTCATCAAATCAATAGTTCTCAATTTTGGCCTATAAAAGGAGGCATTTGCCATGCATTTAGGCATCTTGGTGTCCAGATCAAGATCATGCTCTTGCTTTCTCTCTTTGTATTTTTTGTAATGTTTATGCTTTGCTTTTATTAATATCAAGTTTATTCCTTTCATTTCCTTTCATTTACTTAGTTAACTTTTATCTTATTTATGTTCTTATTTTGTTTATTTATTTTTCTTTCTTTTATTATGTCTAGCTAAGTTTATAATGTCAAGGTGAAAAGGTTACATTAATGGTGTAAGAATAAGTATAGTATAAACTTAATATGAACTTTAATGTTTGATACTAACATGTTTTATATTTGTTATCTTGTTCACTCTTTAATACTTTGCTTGTTAAATGACTAATCTTGCTTTATGTTGTATAACACTTGGTACAACAAATGCTTGGCACTTTCATAGCCCATACTGTATGGTATAACCGACACCTGAGCTATGAAAGGAACTTGATTTGTTGTTAACATAAGTTATAATCATGAATGCTTATCGAAATTTACAAGTATTAGCATTAATTGAATAAGATGACTAATGTAATCATGTTAACAATCTATAATCTGATTGGAACCTCCTTTGTGTGTGGTTTCCAATTGAATAATAAGAGTTTATACTATACTTGATTGACATACGTAGATTTAGAAAATCCATACTTGCATTTAAGGGAATAATAAGAGTTTCCAATCATTAATTAGTGGATTCTCTAACCTTGACATTGTTTGTTATCATTATTTAATCCTTACGTTAATTTTCCATCTCAAGTTCTCATCATCTTCTTCTTCTTCTCTTTCTTTATTATTAGTACTACTACTACTACTACTACTACTACTACTACTAGTATTATTATTATTATTATTATTATTATTATTGTTGTTATTGTTGTTGTTATTATTATTACTGTTGTTTATAATTATTGTTTATA
>NW_011502568.1:0-4571 GCF_000495115.2 Populus euphratica
TTTCATGTTAAAAATATATTATAAAAAATTATTTCATTATATATTTTGATATTTTTATTTAAATAAAGAGTATAATACTCATTAGTGCTCTCGCATCATAAAAATATTTTATTATCTACTTGTAAGTATAAATCTTATCATACTGGTTTTTACATCACTTATTTATTATTAGCTAAGATAACAAACTTGTCATTAAAAAAAAAATATGCTCAATATTCTTCTTGTTCTTGCAATAAATTTTTTTTCTCTTAAAATTATCAATATACTCATTTCTGACACCTTGAAAAACACTCGGGGGAACAAAATTTCTTTATTTATTTTTTGTTTGCATGTAACAACTAGTTTTAGTATTTTTTTAATAAATACCCCATTGATTTTCATGTAAGATCTCTCCTAACTCTATAACTTTCACTACTACTCTTTGACAACCTTACATACTTGATTCTTTGATATTTATCATTTTAAAAGCTTTGATTATTCTCTTATTCTCTTGATAAAGCTTTAAACCTTTATTAAATCAAATCAATCTTTCACCTTTATGAGTTAAATTACATTCCCATAAAGAATTAGCTTTAATCGTGCTTATCTTTTCTTGGTTAAAGTGTGATTATTCTTTTGTGAGAGATAAACCAATATAAAAGTGTAAGTAATATTTGAAGCCACTAGGGTAACTTTGGTTAAGAGGCATTGAGTGACAAGTTTAATCTTTTCTTTGAAAAACATTATGATATGTTTGATCCTTAGCTCATAAAAAAAAGGGTTTAATCTTGATCCAGTAAAAAAATTATGATAGGTTTCATCCTCAACTCGCAAAAGGACTAAATTCAATCTTGAGTTTGAAAAACAATTGTGTAATCAATTTGGTCTCACTCGTTAAAAAAATAATTTGTGATAATGAATATTTGAAGAAAGATTTAAAGAGAAGAGTATGTGATTATCCAAACCACTATGAAAAATTTGAGTGCCTTCCTCTCTCTTTATCTTTTTAATTTGTGTTTTGTAATTAATTGTTGATTTTAGCATTGCTAAAGAGCTTAAGATTAATTTTGGCTATCTTGACTTAAGTGGAGATTAATCTTTAAAGTGCTATATTTTTTTATAAAGCCATAATTCACCCCTACCTAGACTTTTTAAGTCTTTCAATTGATATTAGAGCTTGTACTCCTTGTTAAAGGTTTAATCACCTATGAAAAAAGATCTTGACACATGAGGATCAATGCTATTGAAAAGTTAAGATGCAAACTTTTCTTGAATTTATTGATATTGAATTACATGTTATTGTTGATAATGGACATACTCAAACAACAATGATAAATTTGGATGGATAAGTGATTCCTAAATCTATAAGTGAATGAGATAACAAATAAAAAAAAAAGCATAATTATAACACTAAGGCAATGAATGCATTTTTGTATGCTTTTAATGATGTAGTTTACTAGAGTGAAGGATTGTAAAATGACTTTTGAAAGTTACCCATTAGGGTACAAGTGAAAGACTCTAAATTGATAAGTCTTAATAAAGAGTATAAGAGCATTCGAAATGCACACTAGATTCATTATATTTATTAGTGAACTAGTTAGACTAGGAAAAAATCACCAATAAAGAAATGGTTGGTAAAGTTTTGAGATTTTTATTTAGAGTTTGGAAACCCAAGGTCATGGCCATTGAGAAGGCTAATAATCCAAAGACTCTCGATTTTTATGAGTTCATTAGATTCTTAATTGCGCATAAAGAAAACATAGAGGAGCTTGAGGTTTATAATAGTAATATCAAGAAGAAGACCTGGCTCTAATATCAGTAAATGACAATAAAAATATAAATGGATATAATGGTTACGATGATAATAATGAGATAGTCATGATGACTATACAATTCACCAAATTTTTTAGGTATAGAAAATAAAATACAAATTGGAGTAATTTTAGAAGAGAAAAAAATGATAAGGGAGTGTCAAGCAATATAGATGCTATCATTTATTATGAATAAAAAAAGTTATGTCATATGAAATATGATTGCCTAAATGTAAAAACCAAATCAAAATTTAAGAAAAATAAAAAAAGGCATTGACTTGGGATAATGAAAATGATAGTACAATCTCTTAAGATGATGATGATGGCTTAAAATTGAAAGAAATAGCCAACTTACGCTTGATGGCTAATATCAACATCATGAAAAATAAGATATGATTAATGTCCAATGATATCTTCAACATCAATAAGATAAATGAACTTGAACCTTAAATTACTTTTGATGGATTATAAAATGCAATTGGAGGATTATTTCATGATTATTTGAAATCATGTAAGAAAAAATCTTATTACATAATAAACTTGATGTTATTTCAAAAGTTGTTGATGCTGTGAAAAAACAAAAAGATGTCTTGTTAACAATGAATATAGTTTTAAAAGGCAATTGGATTCTTTGAAAAATGCATCTAATTCATTCATTTCCAATGAATAATTAGTTATTGATTTAAATTCTACTTTGACTAGATTTTTAAAAGGAAAAAAGAACCTAGATAGATTTATGGGTAATCAAAGATGTGTTTTTTTTAGAAAAATTGTATAGGTTATAAACAAAATAGAAATCAAAAAAATTACTCAAACTTTTTTATTAAAGTATAAACTTCTTTGTTAAAGCATAAACTTCTTCAAGCATATGTACTTCTTATGAAAAAAATGATTTTCATGAAAAACATTGCATGCACAAGAAGATCTCAACTAAAACTAAACATGTTTAGGTGCAAAAAAATACATTTACTAACCAAAGTGGATCCATGAGATTATAGATACCAAAATCACCATGTTGAGATTTTTCCTAGTAGAAAAATAAAGACAAGTGATATTTAAATAATAGAAATTCAAGACATATGATGGGTGATAAATTCAAATTCATTTTTTTCAAAGAAAAGAATGTTAGACATGTGACATTCAGAGACGACACCATGAGAAAGGTAAAAGGTATCGGTAATATTAAAAATTACCCTATTATGAAGGTTGTTTTATTTTTAAACTATGACTTGTTAAGCATTAGTGAGTTATATGAAGTGGACATTGAAGTTATTTTTAAATCTTTATATTTTTTGGTTATTCATATTATTGAAAATAAAATAATCTTTATAGCATTAGTGAATTTAACATTATTGTCAATTTCTCTTGATTATTTTATTTTAAATATCAAAGATAATTTGGGAAAATTTAATTCTAAATCCGATGACAACATCTTTCTTGGTTACTCTTCTACTAGTATACATATAAGTTTCACCAAAATTTCTATCAAAATTTTGACAGAGTTTCCCTTATATTGAGAAGTCCCAAGATATCGATAAAATTATATTACACTTCAAATTTTATTTCACGTCTGGATCCAATCATCCTGGATCTCAACCTAACTCATCATCATCAACATAACATGTTTAGTTCAATAACATCATATAATGTAGTTTAAGTGAAAAATTCGATTTCAATTATAAACATGCATGATTAAATAGGTACTTAGAGTTACAACCATTAGATTAAAGACATATATTCAAATTTATAGATAAATATTACAGTTAAGTTTTAAGAGATAAGTCTTTTAATTTATAAATAATTACATGGTCAAAAGCAAAAGATAATTAAATCAATATCCCTGCTAACACGACCATGATGGACATGAAAATAGAATTTAATGTGTATACATAAATATAAAAAGATAGTAACAAGCAATAACAATGACAGATAATAATATCTACAGAATTTTTTTTTATACATAAAATTAGGTATAAATCTCTTTTACAATATACATTTTCCATCTATTATCAATATCCATTTAATATCCTATCTTATTTGTCAAGAATAATCTCATCTTGGAGATCTCAATATGACTCAACTGTTTTCGAACTCCATCTCTTTATAAATCAATTCTCACTTGATATTATGATATTCATCTCTTGATATCATTATCTTATCTTATTCTTTTAGAATAATTAATCAATATTTTTCCTCATAATTTTTTTAAGGTAATTGCCGATACTAACGAATTTCATTAGTATCATTAGTCTCCCAATATTGGGTTAGACTAATCAGTTATATTAATGTGTCGATATCGTTCCCTATAATAGTTTATCAAATCTTATTCATATCTGGTTTACTATCAAAGTTGATGATGTCAAGAACCCTCAACATTATTAATCTCCTTACTTGAAGTAACTAATCACACTCGAAATGGTTGTTGATATTAATATGACCCATTGATATCATTAACTATTCTCGATCCAGATTAGTTAATCAACTTATCTTTTCATTTAACTAGGAGTACCTGTGTCGATGCTAATAATCTTTACCAACATTATTAGTTACCCAATTGTTCAGGATCGACTAATCAATTTAAGAAATGTCGGCACCGATGAAATCCTATTGATACCATTAACTATCTTAACCCAAAAAGATAATTAATGCTATTGATTAGTACTTAAAAGTGCATTTTTATCATGGTTCTATATCATCATTTTGCACTTGAAGTATCAATAACTCCTTAACCAAAGCATGTTTTATAATAATATATCAAATAATATAAGATACCTTTAATTT
>NW_011502568.1:5482-15891 GCF_000495115.2 Populus euphratica
TATTGTTGTTGTTGTTGTTATTCTTATTGTTGTTGTTTTATTGTTGTTTTTAATTTGTACAATTAACCTCCCTGTGGTTCGACCCCGGTCTTGCCGGGTTATTTATTACTTCGACACTCCTGCACTTGGGAGAAGATATCAATCTTTTCGTCGTGTCAGCTATCTAAATCTTTCATTCATATTGAACCCCTTTCATTTTTTTTTTATTAACATCATATGCATTATAACCATGATTGCAAAGTATTATTTGTACAAAATCTTAGTTATCAACGCTATGGTCACTAAGCATCCTTTACATAACCTTAGTCATTCTCATCACAATGCTAAGTATCAATTTATACCTTAGCCACCGTTATTATGGTGTTAAGTGTCATTGTAATGTATCATTAGCCACTAATACCATAACAACCAATTATCTATCAATTCTTCTTTAATCTCCAAGTCATTATGTATATCCAATAATCACATTAATTAATTTACTCAATATCTAAGTTATATATTAATTATTTTACTTATAACCTTGTGGAATTTACTACTTCTAACTTCAATCAATTAATTCACATAATCTCTTCAAAACTTAAATATCCGGATAACTCATCTTAATTGTCAATAATTCTGGTAATTTCATATAATTATCCACACATTTGGTTAACCTCCCTCGGTTACTAATAAATTCAGTAATTTCATACAAATTACCTAGCATCTGGCTAACCTTTTTTGTTAGCCAATCAATCTAGTAATTTTATACAAATTATCCCATATCCTGTTAATTTTCTTGTTAACTAATAAACCTGGTAAGTAACTCTTTTAATTACCCAAGAAATTCAGTTAACCCATCTTGGTTGCCAAAATTAATCCGGTAATTTTAAATGAATTACTTAGCATTTGGCTAACCTCTTTTGTTAGTCAATCAATTCGGTAATTCCATACGAATTACTCCATATCTAGTCAACTTCCTTTATTATAACTAATTCTTTATTACCTCACTTATTCCTTAGAAAAATTTTATTATTTTTCTCATTATTTTATCCATCAAAACACGTTACTAATTTATCTGTTCCTATGAATTTTAAACCAAAAATTCATTTTATGAAGGTCATCACCTCTATTATATATCATTATTTATCCATTATTTCTTATCTTCATATCCATCACTCGTTGAAGTCATACCATGTTCAATCTTACATTTCAATGAGAGTTTATACATTTTTATATTTAACTTATAAATTTCTTGGGTTTCACAATAGTAGTTGAAAAATCTATATATGTTGTATTTGATGAGTTTAACCCTTTTATCCTAAAAAGAAAGAAAAAAGTTGATGCAGATATTGCTTTTTATAGGATAAACCTAGATGAAAATCAATAAGACACTAAGATTAAAAATGATCAAAGAAGATCCTACAATGATAACTCAACAAAATAAAAGTGAGGGGAACCTCCATAGAGTTTTCCAAAGCAATTCAATGATCAAGAGGACTTTTCACAAGATGCTATAATCGGTTATGCAACAAGTGGAGTAGGAACAAGATTCTTTATGATAAATCAAATTGGTAATATTGCTTTTATCTTTAAACTTAAACCTAAGAATAATGATGAAACCTTGTTGTGATCTAGTTTTTTTTGTTTTTTTTGACAAGTTAAAGGGGAAAAAAGACCTAAATAGAAATTTTTCCATTAAATAAAACTCGTTAACAAAATAAATGACTACTCTCATTGTCAAAAATTAGACATTCATCAACTTTCTCTCTTTTTTGTTGTCTTCTTATGACTCTCTTTTTTCTCATCTCCCCAAACTAAGGACTAAGATTTAAGCAAAATAAAATTTTAAAATAATTTATTTAATTTCCAAAATAAAAGGATCGAAATGGAAAGTTGAAAATATCTTAAGGCAAAACTAACAAAAAAAAGGTGGTAACAATGTAGTGTCTTATGTAAAAAAGATTCTTGTTGTTGTTGTTGTTGTTTTTTAAATTTTGATCCCTTTATTTTCAATATTTTTCAACATTAAAATTAAATTATTTTTCATGAAATCGAGCAACAACCTAATTTTGAATATTTTTATATCATGATAAAAACATAGATAAAAAAATATAAAAAAATTATTTGCTCCAAATATCAATCAATATAATATTAAATAATAAAATTATAAATTAAAAAAAGTGGATGAGTAAAGCCAGAACATATACAATCGGTGTTCAAATTGAATTGTTTTTAAAATAAAATGGTTTCTATTTGTTACTTATCTCAATTTTGGTCTATTTATTATCAATCTCCTATGAACAATAATATTAAATAACTTTTTCATGAAATTGAATACCAACCTAATTTCATGATGTTTTTTATAATGTTTTTTGAGGTTGTAAGCAAATCAGAATAAATCATGAATCTCAAATCTCAATCAACACAACTTTGAAGGATTTAATTGTAAAAAAAAATGATGAAAAAAATTCAAAATAAAAAAAATCTTTTTGTGAATCCTTATTGTTTTGTCTCACAATTCACAGCAAATTGCATATCTCTTTTAGTTTTTTTTTTAATATATGTTTTTGCATGTCAATCCCAATTCAAGACACTTTTTTATTTATTCAATTATATAATGTACATGAATTATTATTTTAGAATTTCATTTAATAATCGGTGTGAGTGTGTAAATTTAGATTATAAACTATAAAATTGTTTCACTTACTGTATATACATGTATATGACTATACAAAAATATTTACAGACAAATGTGACTTGGTTATCGTAGACTAAACACCTGTGATATATAAGATTAAAAAGTTATAAATCATTAAATATAAATGAAATATATTTTTTTATAATATGTTATTATCATTATTGGTAATATAAATATTTATGTTATGGTAATCATCAAAATTCATAACTGCAAAAGCATATATATTTGTTATTCATAATACAGGTGTGCGAGCAAATGTTGATTTATAATAACAATTGAATTCTTTAAAAAAAAATAGATTCTCGTATCCATTGGTTTACTCAAACTTGATGAATTATTATTACAGACTGTTTGATATTATAATAATTTTTATTTTTTATTTAACTATAGAGAAAAAAAATTTAGTTAGTAAAATAAATTCTGTTTTTTATATTGAACCCCATAATAATTCTGTTTAAACTTTAATTTTATAGAAGCTAAAATAATATTTTTTTATTTATTTATAAAGACCCACTTTTTATTTATTTTATATATAAAATTTATTTTATAACAGTTTTAATTAAATACATATATTTTTAACCATAATTAAAATATTTTTTCTAAACATATTTTTTAAAACTACAAATACAAAAGCTATCATAATGCTAAAACCAAACTTAAAGTTAAGTATATACTTATATTTCTTGGTAGTTTTAGATGATTGAAGTTTTTTGTCAAATACAGTATAGTAATTTATCTCATTGATTTATGATAGTTTTAAACTCAAATGCACAAAAATTAATATTCTTACTAATAAATTTAAATAAACTTTTGATAATGTTCACATTAATGCAGATTATGACAACTTATAACTCATAAAACAAAAAAATAAAATAAAATAATTGAAACCTTTGAATAAATAAATTCGTCGATAGGAAACTTCACTTCAAAACTAACACATTGCTACCACGTAACTCTTTAAAGCTTCAAATAGCGGGCTCCCTTGATTTTTTTTTTAATATATAGTGGCTGTCACTCATGTAAGTCAAATAAAGGAATTAATACATTTTTTTATTCTACCAAGTTTGCTATGACATCAAACAAGAAACTACTTAGTGTAGGGAGGTCCATTATAACTCCATGCACCATCAATCCAAATCAAGCCACATCAACAACCAAATAATCTATATTTTATACAAGATAAAATAAGATTAATCGTGGTGCGTGCAAGCTGGCCCGGACATCCACGTTAATCTAAAAAAAAATTAAAAAAAAATAAAAGAATTAATACATTTTTTTACTCTACCAAGTTTGCTATGACATCAAACAAGAAACTACTTAGTGTAGGGAGGTCCATTATAACTCCATGCACCATCAATCCAAATCAAGCCACATCAACAACCAAATAATCTATATTTTATACAAGATAAATTAACCTAAAAAGAAAAACAAAGATAGAATAAAATACCATAACAATATCCTAAGATATATCAAATTATTAATTTGGCATGATGATTTATAGTTTGTGAAATCAAAAGGGATATAAAATGCTTAAAACTCTCAAGTAAACAAACATCTTAATTAAAAAGTCGCACTCTAAACGGCTGCCAACCTTACTCTCAATCCTTTTATAATTGCTTACAAGGAGGACTTGATATATTTCTGATTTTGGAAAGTTTTTGACATCTAACAAGAAATTATTTTGTGTAGCAAGGTCTATCATAACTCCAGTCCAAATTAAACTGTGTCATCGAATAATATAATTAAAAAAAATCTAACAATTCTTAAAAAAATTATAAATAAAACTAAAAAATTTGTGTCAGTTTAGCTATTTATATAAATAATAAATTAGATTAATATATATTTTTTTTAAATCATTTTATAACTTAGTTGGAAGCTTGTGAGGCGAATCTAAAGTTATGGATTTGATTGTGGCGATGAAAGCAAAATTGTTTTCATTCCATAGTGATGATTAATTATTTAGGTATATTTAAGTTATTTATGTGTATTAAAAAAACAAATAATATTTTACTTATTTTTTATAAAATAATAAAAAAGACAAAAAGGTCTAGATGTGTGGCCCCTTAGACTTTTTTAAGAAGCTCATGAATTTTTTTTATTGGTTATTAGTTTTTTTTTAAGTTTGTTATTTAATATTGAGTTTTATTGAATTTTATCATTCAATATTAAATTTATTATAAATTAATTTTTTTATATTTTTATCATATAATAAGATAAAAAATTATTTTGATCCAGTAGAGTCTATAACTCAAATTAAGGGTTTAATGAGTTGACTAGGATGAACTAGACTTTATTTTATTTTATTTTCAATTGATTCTTTTCTTGGAATCTATCTAGTTGATAATGTCATCTTACATCAATTGTTACATAATTTAGTTTAAAACTTAAATTAAGTAAAGAATCAATTTAATATTTTTAAGTTTAAATTGTTATTTTAAATTTAATAACAATACTAAAAAAATCTTTGATAATCTAAATATTATTTTTTTACATTTAAATTTTTTTCTATATAATCCACAATGAGAATGCAGAAAATAAAATAATTATTCCAACTTAAAAACTATTGTTCACTATTATTGTAATGGGATTTGTCAAATTCTTTTTACGAATTCATTGTTTAAATGACCAGTGAAGATCTATAAACATTTTTTTTCAATACAACTCTTTTTTTTTTTAATTATTCTAACTTTTTTTTTCTTTTAATTTTTTTAATTTCATTCTTAAATTTTCTAATGGTTATCTATATTATCTTTGAATCGATCAAGTCAACTGGATTATATTAAGACAACTTTCATATGATTTAATTTTAAATTCAAGCTAGACAAAGAGTTGAGTTGAAATTTTTTTATTAGTGTCGTGTTTTTTTAATTTCATTCTTAAATTGTTTTACTAGTTAATTAAGTTATCTTTAAACTATCCAAGTCAACTAGGTTATGCTAAACAACTTTTACATTATTTAAATTTAAATTTAAATTAGATAAATAGTTAGGTTGAATATTTTTTCTCTATTAATTTTTTCTTGTTTTTTTTTTATTTTATTTTCAAAATATTTTTATTGATTCATCAAGTTGTTTTAAATGACTAAGTTAATTAAATTATTTCATAATAGCACACACAATTTAGTTTTATATTTGATTAAGATAAAAAGTTAAACAAAAAGATTTAAGGCCAGGTATATTTTTTTTTTGTTATGTTAAAAAACTCTCTACGTGGCACATCGGACCCACAGAGTGCACACGAGTGAAGCAGCTTCACGTTACTTTCGCTCACAAACTTCCACGCCGCTTGCCCTCGGATTCGGTGGCCAGCGCACATCTTTCCTCTGCTCAGCTCATCTAAAGGCTAAAGCTGACTGGGCCCTATCTTCCTTCACCACGCTCTCACAAAGCGCGTGTTTAAAATGAGATCCCTCCCTTCCAAATCGCGTCGACTATCGCTGTATCAAATTAACTAAATTAAGCTCGTCATCTAGAGATTTTCGCTTAAAATATCCGAATAAAAAAATGAAGAAGAAGGAAATAAGAGCATGATCATTCCTTTTAGATAAACTTTTATTGCGTAATGGTACGGTGGGCTACTATGCTCTCTCTTTTTAATTATTAAATTCAAATTAGATCAAATATTATAAGAAGTAAATTATAAAAATTAAATCAACTCTTTCCTGCATAAAGAACTTTTTCTAAAGTTAAAGTGTTGATATAGATAACGGCAACTGAAGATAAACTGAATAAATAAATAAATCTAAATCTAA
Source organism: Populus euphratica (assembly GCF_000495115.2). Classification (NCBI taxonomy): domain Eukaryota; kingdom Viridiplantae; phylum Streptophyta; class Magnoliopsida; order Malpighiales; family Salicaceae; genus Populus; species Populus euphratica. The sequence continues at coordinate 11,911 of NW_011502568.1, forward strand.
ATATTTGATTATTTGTCCAAATATGTTTAATAGTTTTGTTTGTTAAAATTAGTTTTTGGGTTAAATTAAATAACAATAAAAATAGATACATATAAAGTTAATTGAATAAAATAAATAAAAAATATTATGCAAAGCTTTACATATTAGAAATATTATCCAAAAATAAATTTTATCTATATAAAACATTAAAAAATTATAGATAAATCAAAATATTCTCTTCAAGAATTAAATACATATAAAATAATTAAAAAATAACCACTATTTAAAAAATTTTAAATAAAAAAAATTATAGAGAAGGTGAATTAATTGAAATATAAATCAAGAAGTTATTTTAAAAATAGATATATAAAAAATACATCAATTTAAAAAAAAGCATCAATTTAAAAAATAAAAAGAAAAAGAAGGAAAAAACCAAATGTTAGTGGGGTTGACAAGCCAGACTAGCGAGAAGGCCTATAAAAATAGACCGAGATGCATGACCCTAATTATTTTAAAAAGTTGCTTGGAGCAGCAAACATGTAATTTGTTCTTATTTTGTTTTTAATTTTTAAAGTCAAACAAAATATTATCTGTATTTTTTAGATTTTAGCTATTATGATAGTAAAAAAAATTAAGGTTTATGATTTTTTTTTACCTAGAAAACCTAACCCATTTATGACTTAAAAACACTTAAAAAACACTCTAGATATCTTGCTAAACTCATTGATGATTTTAAAGAACATAAAAACTTGAAATCAATTTGAAATAAAAAAAATTCCTAGCTCATGTTCACCCCCCCTCAATTTTAAGGTTGAAAGAAAATAAAATTAAGTGGAATTACTCTAACCTAAAATTAATCATTTTAAAGGCCAAAATTAATGTAAATAATTATTTTTTCTCTTTACTATCAAAATCCAACTCCCCCCCCTCAAACGATGAAATTATAAATAATAAAAATAAAATTTTAAATTAAAAATTACCTTGTTCTTAATTTTAAAAGAATTAAGGGACTTGATATTTATAATTTGTAACTTAAGGATCATAATGAACATTTCACCTACTTTGATAGGGCCACTCATTCCCTCTATTTTTTTCCCCATTTTATTTCCATGTCTTTAAATCTCATATTTTCCTAAAAAATTAATCTAAATTGGCCTTTAATTTAGTCATATAAGGATGAAAAAAGGGATAGAATCCACAATGAACTGTGAAGGATGTTATAAGGCATGAGGAATAGTATTTTCTCTATGCATTTTAGTGTATTTTATAATATTAACAATACATATAAAGGAACAATTGCATCCATGCATTTAAGGTATGTTTAGTATTGTGGTAATTGTTGTAATTTTTAAAAAAATTATTTTATAAAAAGTGCTTTTAGTTGATGTTGATTTTATATATATGTATGTTTGGTTAAAACCGTGGTCGAAATTGAAGTTGAATAGAAAGTATAATGTGTTTGGTTAATAATGCTTTTAAAATTGAGGTTATAAAATAATTTTAAAAAATATATATTAATATTGATGGTTTTTAATTTAAATATTGTAAATTTAACTATTGTTATTACATCATGAAATAAATAATACTTTATATAAAATATTTTTTATTATTCCATTACACTATCTACAATTCCATCACGTATGAAATACATCTGACAAAGATTATAGTTATTTTAGTTTTTCAACCACGCAACAACATCAAGTAAAATATAATCAGGAACAAAATTGAAATTGCATTTAAATTCTGTAAATGCTACGTTATCAAGCGACGATCTTTGCGTAATTTATATAGTGTCATTGAATAATATTAAACATTAGTTTTTCTAATAAAATATAATTAAAAAATAAAAGATAATTTTTATTTTTATTTTACTAGGTCGAACCGGTTCCATACATATTAAGCTTTGGACCGGACCTGATCCAATCGGAACTAATTCGACCGAAACAGTGAAGTTTGCTATACTATTCATACTAATTGTACTATTTAGTGAACGACACAAGTAGCATTAACAGACAATGCAGACATGAACAATGCAGCTAATTATGCAATTAGATGTATTGTTCATGTTAATTGTACTATTTAGTGAATAGTGCAATTAATATACTAAACTGTTAATATTAATTGCACTACTGTTCATGCTAATTACACTGTTTATTAAACAGTTTAAGTAGCTTGAAGAGTATGTATTAAACAAATAAATAATAAATAATACATTATATTTTTTTTATCCATATATGTTTTAAACAAAATATAACACAACATCATTACCAAACAAACTGTAGATAGCAACCTAAATGTCGTTGCAAAGTTCTTAATACCTTATAAGACTCGTCAAAGAAAGAGCAATTTTTTGGAGGGGCAACATTCCAGCAACAAAATAACTAAAAACAACAAAATAAACCTTTCTTCTAATCCATTTGATTTTCTTTTTTCTTATGGAAGGTCAGAAAATAACTCGTTTTAAGGGTTTCCCGTAAGCTGTGTATTTCACACGGCAATGAATGGTGTGTAGGGATGGATTTTGTTGACAAAACCCAAGAGCATTAATGCATCGTAATGGTCAAATAACAGCAGCTTAGGCGATCTTGAATTTCTGGGCTGAAACGTCTTCGATAATCAAGTGAGGTTGGTATGACAGTGCCCACATATCACAGTGACACGCGGTTTGTTGAAGAGGATGACAAGACTGATCTTCCTGGCATGGCAGATCTGCAAGCTTCCTCTCCCTTTTCAAACCAGCCATAACTCCACCCTCAACCACACCACAACAGTTGAAGCGCAAATGGTCAATTTGATCTCCCCATCGTGGTGAGTCAGTGACCTTTTTCTTACGAGTACTTATTTGGTTTTTGCCTTTTTGTTTTCTTCATCTCAGGAATTTATGATCTGCGTGTCACTGAACAGCAGTGGTGGTTTGGGAGGGGGACCAAAGTATGTGATGTATTTGTCTTTAGGGATTGAAAATCACCTCTGGGCCAACTTCTCTTTGTCTTCTCGGGGGTGCCGAGGAAAGGTGTAATAATAATCGTTTTTTAAAATATTTTTTAGTTATAAAATATATTAAAATAAAATTATTTTTAGCATAAATACATCAAAATAATATAAAAATATTAATTTAAAATAAATAAAAAAATAAAAAATTTCAAATATTTCCAAAAATATTTCTAAAATACAAAATCAAAGCTCCACGTCATTCCATAAAGAACGATCTACCTCACCATGTCTCTGGTTTAACTACAAAACACCCCTTCAAATTTAGGGGCTATATCCTTTGACTATCTTTTCATAATTCCCGTGAGCTTTCAGTTCTTTTATTCGAATTATCTCTTTCTATTTATCTCCATAAACTTTCTGCGTACTTTCAATGTTCTTCTCCATTTGATGTAATGAACTAAACTTTTTGTGGGTTTTAGGAGAACCTTTTATATAACTTTTGCAATATCCACTTGAATATTTTTGTATTTTGTGTTTGGCAATTATGATATAGGATTTTTTTAAAAATATTTTTTGTTTGAAATGATATTAAAATGATTTTCTTCATATTTCTTTTTACTTTTAACATTAATATATCAAAACTATCAAAAAAAATTAAAAAAATATTAATTTAATATTTTTTTTAAAAATATTTTTGAAAAACATCTAAAACAAAACCGAAACCTCAAGGCTTCAAGGGGGTAGTTAGAAAATAATTTTAGTTTAGGGGTTAATTGACAGAACCTTGAAATTGCTAGGGGAGGCTTGTAGTTTAGCCCCTCCTACTAAGAATTTAAAACCATTGACTCTGCAATTCCTTAGCAGCGATTAGGTGCAATCCCCCGAACCATTTTGGATCATTGAATAGGAAAAAGCCAAGGCTGAGTAGATAAAACACAACTTCGAAATTGGTGGGTGGGTGTTATAAAAGCAACCGCTTGAAACCACAGCACTCGTTGCCTATTCAATTTATCCCCTCCTTTTCTTCTTCAGGACTCACTCTTTTAGAGAGAGAGAGAGAGAGAGAGA
>NW_011502568.1:17312-18847 GCF_000495115.2 Populus euphratica
TTGGTATAAACTATCACAGATACGTGATTATATGCAGGAAACAGTGTGATTTTCCCAGAAAAAGAGCAGAGCAGAGCAGAGATGAATATTCTGTGCTGAGACATGCCTAAGCGTCACTAAACTGCCTGTGATCATTAGGCCCGTATATTTGACTTTGAAAAAAACATCATTCGGTAAGTTGCAAGTGCATCAAAAGAAGTGGAATGATTCTCTCTGCATCATTCTTTCCATTTCTCCTTTTCATGGTCAAGAAGCAAGACAGACCAGTGCTAGCAAAGCAAAAGATGGTCTTTTTCTTTCCTTTAATAAGCTGAAATCATGGAGCACAACTGCGACCAACTCACCCTTAGAACATTCACTCACTCCTAAGCATGGTAAGGCAGGGCATTATAGGTGGTCCAAATTCGTGCAAGTGCCTGCCGCGTGGGCCATCATAGACTGTTTGCCACTATTTACCAAATTTATAGCACTCTCCCTCTCCCTCTCTCTATATATATAGATTTTGTCTCTAGTTTGAACAATCATTGAAATATACAATCGAATTAATGAGTTGTGGAGCAGTGTATGTGGAATGTAGGCCATTCCCTATGCCTGGCTGAAGTTGCTATGTCATGATATCTTCTCCCTGCTTGGCCTCTCAATTAATTCATTGGAATAACTCCTTTTCATTTCGTTTCAATGGGCATGGAGGGCTTTCACGCATCTTACTGTGAAAACAAAAAAAATTACAACTAAGGTTTTGTAAAGTCATACTTTTTATTTCTAAAGAAAACTTGTTCTCAAAAATCTATAATTCATAAAATTGAAATGAGGATGTTTCAGATCTTTTACCTAAACGGATTCCCTGAACAATTGAATACATGAAGTGGGTAAATTTGCACTCGGAAGTGATGGAATGAACTTGAAATATGCACTTAATCCGTGCAATTTGATCAAACCGTTAATCATCAGCAAATTTGTTTTCTTCTCCGAGAACATTACAGGTTTCACAGCATTTCAAGAGATGGAGATTGGTGTAAATAGACGCCACACTCACATCGCTTTCATGGAAGTATGAGAGGATTGATAATAGATTCCTCCTTTTAAAAGCAAAGAAAGAGACAATCTCCAACTCTTATTTCTCAACCATATCTTGTAGTAAACGCAATTCGTTTCCATCCATTAGCTTCCTGAGCCCAACAACCCTCCTAATCACTGATAAAGAAGCATCCTAATCTGAAAGAAACATGTAGCTTTGACTCCATTGTTTATCCATTTATTTCTCTGTAAATTCTCAACACCGCAGGGAGTTTTACAAGCAGGATCACAGCGGTTGCAAAAGGACCGGTTCTATCCTCGTTTTGACACAAAAAATGGGAGCCTGGAAGCGTGGGCTTGTGACTTGTAGCCCAAGTCTAGAGCTTCAGGTGTTTTGATTGTTGTGGGTTTATGGGCTATTAGCCCAACTCCTAAGTTTTGCATGTTGCCTTGGCTTCCATAGAGCAATGGAGGCTCTCATCTTGTCATGCAAATTTAGTCCACTATAATTCATTGCC
>NW_011502581.1:0-3167 GCF_000495115.2 Populus euphratica
TTGATAAGGGAAAAAAATAATTAAACATAAAAAATAAAATAAAATGCTAATATTATACTTGGAATAAAATAAAATAAATTTATTAAAAATCCATTATTATTTCATTATAAACATAAGTTTTCAACCCAAAAAACTCAGGATTTTAATATCAATATAATAGGTTTAATAATGACACCAAAAAAGATTGCAAGCATCTCAAAGTAACAACATGAAAAATAAATCAAATCAAATTTATGAAATAAAATATATATATATATATATGATAAAGTTCAATTTTTAATCAAAAAAATATTTAAAAATAAAATTTATATTATAAATTTAAATAAAAATAAAAAAAAATATACTCAAACAAGTCTTTTAAACTTGGGTTAATATTCTAAACTCATAACTCATGACACTTGATCTAAACTCAATTAAAAAATTTAATTTTTAATAAATTCAATGTTGAAATATAAAATATTAAAAAGAAAATATTAATAAATTTTTTTGAACTAAAAAATAAAAAAATAAAAACAATAAGGATAATAATTTGTATGAAAAAAATAAAAATAATGAAATTGTAAAAAAAAATTAACTTTAAGAATTATTCTAGATAAAAAAATAATAATTAAAAGAATAATGATTAAATTTAACTAATAAAAACATTAAAAAGAGATAAAATGAAAAGATATTTTTATTTATATAAATTATTTAAAATAAAATAAATAATAATTAAAAAAACCATGCAAAAATAAATCAATAGAAGAATTGATTTAAAAAATAAGAGGGCATGCCCAGGAAAAGAAAAGGAAAAAGAAGAGGTTATCAACCAAACTAGAACCTCTCCGACAACTCGCATCACCCTTTAAAAAGGGAGATTCTGCAGCGAATTGAACGCCATGGCATAAGGCCACGTTTAGCAACCTGACGGCGACTCATACGCCGGCCAAAAAGCGCGGGAGCCACTACATTCTAGTTCGTTTGCTTATGATCTTTGATGAAAGTTGGGACAGGCCTTCATTTAACGTGTTAATTTAATATTGGAAGTTATGGATGAGAATTATAAATATCAGGTACGTTTGTTTTGCCTCCTTTCTTTTATAAATGATATTTTACATCCTGCCGTTTATATTTTCATAACACTTTACATTCTTTCACTGGCACAAAAAAAATTGTCAATAAAAAAATATTGATTTATTTACAATATTATTATTATATTTCATTTAGTTAATTACTAAAGAGTAGTGCAATATCAATACTAGAACTTTATCATAAAACATATATGATTATCACTTGTGTTATAGAACATGTAATTTCAAAACCTGTTTTTCAATTAATCACTAAACTTGCTGATGGCTAGACAAAGAAACCAAGGATGGAGTTCTAGATTGAGTAAATTAAAAAAAAAATCAAATTAATTTGTTGAAGGCTACCAGATGGGATTCTCTTCTTCAATGTTCTCTCCTTTCCCATGTTGATTTTATTGCAGATCTGCATACCTTTTCAGCCACAACGAGTTCCTTCACTCCTAAATAACCAAGAGCAAAAAACAAATCGACACCTTCAAAAAAGTCACTTCTTTGATCTCCCAAGATTATTCCTCAGATTTAGGTGAAGCTTAATGCAAAACCAAGGTGCAAGGTGGTCTTAGCCATGGTTAACCTGACTTAATTCATGTTTTCATGCCAATTCTTAACGATATAATTGTATTGAATACTGGAGGACCGAGGACATGGCTTCCAATCCTCTCTCATATTTCCACCAAGCCACTAAAATTTGCCTCTTGTGCTCTTACATGATAGAATCTTTGGCCTCTCTCTGCTTCTTGACTTTACCGATCCTTCCATTCTAAAAAGGGACCTTTATATGAAACTATTGTTGTTTTTACGCTCCACTAGCACCTTAGCGCTGCCTCTAGTTTTTCATCTTGTGCTGCCCTTCTTTTTTTATTCTTCGGCCTTGAATTACCTCTCCCCCACCCCCGTTTTTTGTTAGAATCCACCATCTCCGTTATGTTCTGCATTTTGTTCTTCCACTCTTCATTCAAGGTGGTTAGAACCAGAGAAGGATCTTCCACCTTTAAGGTCATAGCACCAGCACCTGAATGCTTACTCTTATTGTTCTTCACAGCCATACCTCCTTTCTTATTTGGAGTCGTTTATTTATCATAGAACAAGTTCCCCTTAAATAGCACTGCAATTTCCGCTAATTTAGCCAAAAAAGCAAATTCCCCTCGTCTTAATCGGAATGTGCCCCCACTCTCTTTCTGTCATGGAGATGAGTGCTCTATGACCTTAACTTTGTAGGGTTTAAGAACCTGCCTTTTCTTCAGATAGAATACATGGCACTATAAAATCGGGCATGACAATTGACAAACTTCCACCATTTTATTGCTTTACTATCATTAAATCAGCCTACTTGTTTTGATTCGTGCACCTAAGCCTGTTGATTAATCCTAATCTACCTTCTATTGAATCAATATGAGGCTTTGGTGAATCTCTGTTTGCTTTGATCTTGAGTGAGTGAAAGAAAGAACGGGTCTGAGGAAAATGAGGTGAAGAGAAGGGAAGGATTTCTTATTTAATCGATAGGGTTTTAGGGTTTTGATTGAAACACAAAGGCGATGGAGAGGAAAGGCGAGGAGAGAAAGGAAGAAGGAAGGAGAAGAGATCGAAAAAAGTGAGAGATTTTGACATATTATGTACGGGATAATTTAGGTTTTTTGTATAATTTAAAAGATTTTATTGTTTGAGAATATAAAATATAATTTTTAAAAAAAATGAAAACAAAACAAAATAAAAAATCAAACTATATGAGTTTTAGTGTAATTAACCTTAAATATGTGATATTGTTTTGAGAAAAAAAAATAGAAAATATTAAAAATAAGAATAAAAAAATTGTAAAAAAATCAAAGAGAATGAAAAGTAAATAATAAAAAAATCAGTTGATTAATCACGTTTGAAAATATGAATATTTATATAACTATTTACTTCAAAAGTATAAAAAAAAATATTAATACTTGATATTATAAAATAATTTGTTATATATTATTACTACTATTATTTAACTCATTCAAATAAGAGAAAATAATATAACTTCTAATTGCATTTAAATAGCTAGTTATCCATAACAGCATCAGCATTTATACAGAACAGATTACACACAGATAAACTTTCAGAAGGAATGCC
>NW_011502581.1:3203-5618 GCF_000495115.2 Populus euphratica
TGCAGAAGGAATGCCGACAGCATCAACGTAATACGGCCTTGTGAAGGTGGGGGAAAGGCCATTCACCTGACGTTCAAGCCCAATGCCAGGCGAGAAGAGAACCTTCAAACCCCCTCTAAGGATGGTACAGGAGGGTAGTCAAATCACGGCGTGGACAGCACAATGCTTCCAAAGGCTTGGCTTTAGACAAAGTAATTCCAGGACTATGGCTCATGTCCTCCGCCGGTGCAACCTTATCCCACTCAAAGCACTGGACGACAGCACCTAAGGCAAATGAAACTATCTGCAAACCCATGCTAGCACCTGGGCAAGCTCTCCTCCCTGTTCCAAACGGAATATATTTGAAACCTTCTTGCTCTCCTACACCAGCCTCAAATCTTTCAGGCTTGAATTCATTGGACTCTTCCCAGAGTTTGGGATCTCTATGCATGGCCCAAGCATTCACCATCAGCGTTGTGCCTTGCGGTATATCAAATCCCCCAACAGTGCAAGCTCCTGATGAAAAATGAGGCAGCAAAAGGGGAGCTGGAGGATATAATCTAAGCGTCTCCTTTATGACGCACCTAAGGTAGGGAAGCTTGACAATATCTGACTCGTTCAGCAAACGCCCATGCCCAACATGCTCATCAATCTCAGCTTTCAGCTTTTGCATTGCTTTGGGATGATTCAAGAGGAGTGCCATTGCCCACTCCAAAGTAACTGCTGATGTTTCCGTGCCAGCAACAAACATCATCTGATACACATTGCTTTATCAATGTTAGAGTTATGAACTTGGCCACTACTCCTAGTGTTTTGACAATAATTAATTTTCTGCGCATTGAAATATTCTCATCCCTTTAGAGAGCTAAAGACCTTTTTGGATATCAAAACACACCCATGTCATGGTTTTTATTCTTTTCCTTTTTCTATTCAAATTTATGTTGCAGTTTATTGAAGAAAAATCATGGTGCGTGGAATTCAAAAGTTCAACTGATGATGCTAGATGTAGATGGAGATGACGGTGAGGGGTTCATGACCACTCATATCGTGTGGTCTTAAAAATCACGCATGATGCTGTTACATCACCTCCGGTACCAAGTGCCAGCCAAACAAGAGTTGCCTCAATAGTAAGTACTGAATTCAAGAAAATTTTACACGCTAATGCATCAGTGATCAGTGAAAACAGCTTCACGGTTTGATTCAAGAAAATTTTCAGATTAGTGCACGATTATGACCAAATTTTTCGTAGTTTAATTGGGCGGAACTAGGGTAAAGATGGGTATCAAGTGTGAACTATGACATTTAGATAAAAGAGGGGGCATCTGCTCAACATTTTCAACTGTCACCACCACCAAAACAACGGAACGACTTCTACTTAACTCCTTACGTAAATTTCTTTCGCGAAAGCCTTGCTTCTAAATTAATTCCAGGGATATTGGGCTCAGATTACGAAAACACTTAACTGTAAGAAATGGCACCTGATGCACTAAATGCTTTGTCTAAAAAACAACACCACAGCTCACTCACCACTGAACTAAACGTAAGAATCGGTAACAATATGATTAGTCACCAATACGCTCCCCAGTGGTAAAATAGAGAAAAAATAATGCAAGCGGCTTACCAATAGAACACTTTTGATAACTGTATCCGTCAAAAATTCAGGTTCCAAATCTTGCAGAGACAGGAAAGTTCCAATCACTGAGCTCTTCCCTTCTCTTCTCCATTGTTCAGCAGTTTTGGAGGAAGAACTTGTTCTCCTCGTCCGAATTTCATCTATCAGATGCTGCAAATACTCATCTCTAGTACTCTGCAGCTTTTTAACACTTTTCTCTAGCCCTTTGTAACCAATCAACCTTAAAATCGGGATAAAATCACAGATATTCATCCCCAGGCCAGGAGAAAATCTCTCCTTAAATTCTTGAAATAATTTTTTCTCCACCTTTGTACCAGCAACTTCCTCATCGATACAAGGCCTTCCAGCAGCCAGTCTCATCATGACATTACATGTTAGAAGAGAAAACAAAAACTTTAAGTCCACCTTCGCTGTAACACCATTTTTGGCTTTCAACAATCTGCGAAGCAGGGAGCAAACTTCTTCCTCGCAAATAGTTGAAGACTTTTGGAGGCTCTTTGATGCGAATAATTCAATCACAGAAATACGGCGTAGGCTGCGCCAAAGATGACCATAAGGTGCCCACACAAACGCAGTATAATTGTAGGTCAAGTGATCCCCAGTCATGGACTGGGGTCTGTTTGCAAATATTATGTCATTCTTGGTGAAACATTCTTCAACAGCAGATGGTGAAGACACCACAAGGGTAGACCTACAACCAAATTTGAGGAACAGGATCGGACCATATTGTGACGAGAGAGTCTGTAGTGATTGGGGATGCTTAAAGAGGTGTAGGTGGCCGATAATCGGGAGAGCAAAAGGGC
>NW_011502581.1:5653-18689 GCF_000495115.2 Populus euphratica
GGAAGAGCAAAAGGGCTAGGGGGCAGGTTTTGCTTGTGACGGAAGAGAATTTTAACAACAACGAAAAGAAAGAACAGGAGAGCTAGGTGATGGTACAAGCTTTCCATTTCAAACACAAAAAGGCAGGGAACATGTACAGGAGGCTCCCGAAGAAGATAACAAGGTAAAGGCCTTAAATTTTTTCTCTACCAGAAGGAAACACTGTTGTTCCACTAAAAAGAACACCAATCACCGTTTGCACTATTCCACAGGAGTGAAAACTACGTGCATAAAGACGTTTTCTGCTTGCAAGCAACATTATAGTTATTATTATAAAAAACACTAAAACAGATATGTGTTTTAGTGTGACACGTTAGACAGTGAATTATCTTTGTTTTTTTCTTGTACAAAACAATTACCTAGTGTAGAGGGTAAAATTGTCTTTTACTTTTATGGAATCCAATTGTCATTTGTACATGATTGAGGATAATTTAGTCGATTTACTTTGTAAATTATTCTTTCTTCTTCAAAGCCAAAAACTCAAGCCTTTTGAAGAGGGATTTTTTTAATTTTCTTTGCACAGTTAAATTATATAAATACTCTTGGAAGTTGGAAAATGTTGAACTTGCTTATAAGGATTTTTTTGTCTTTTTATATTTCATACAATGAAATAACGGTTTTAACATTGATTTCCAAAAAATCTAAGGCTATCTTAGAAGGGTATTTTTGTTTGTAATATGATTTTTTTATATATAATATTTAGAATCCTTGTTTAGTAATTTAATATTTTAAAATATTATTAAATAAATAAATAATATTTAAGTATGTATAACAAGTGTCAGCACATTATCATCCCTTGCACTATTTTAAAAGGACATGGGGAGTCATCTAATGGTCAAAAATGATCAACCACCATGTCGTTCGATGCTCCTAGTGGTGGTGAGGCCAATAAAAAGCATGTGTGGCATGATTTGCAATGGTTTGGTAGCGATGATTTTTTTTCTCCTCTCTCTTTATTTTCTCTCCCGGACTATGATTTCTATATTGAGGTTTAAAAAATTCGGTTGTATCCTCAAGTTTCTAATTTTTATTTATATTTATGTCGAGATTTGGTTCCTGTTTTTTTATTTTTATTTGTTTTAATTTTGATGTTATTTGAAGTTTGTTGTTTTTTTAAATTAATATTTAATTTTATTTCGTTTTTATATTTGATTTGGTCATTATTCTCTTTATTGCTATTTTTTTAATCCCTTGCTAGATTATTTTTTGCAATTATATTTTTAAGCATTTTATTTAATTTAATTTTATATCTAATTTTGATTCTTATTTTCTTAAATGTTTTTTTGTCCTTCTCTTTATTTATTTAAATTTCTAATTTAATCCCTAATTATTTCCCGCCACTTTTTTTGTACAATATTTGATTCTCATTGTTAAGATTTTTATTTGTGTGATTTTTAATTTTTATATCTTTCTTCTATAAGGTAATCTCAATTACATAACTCAAGTTGCGGGTTTTAAAAATTAGCCTAAATTTACTTTGATTTTTTTTAAAGTCTTATTTAAAAATTGATTTTTTATCGGTTTTATCAATTCACATTAAGTTTTTAAAAATTAAGTTTCATGATTTGATATGCTTTTATTTTTGTTGAGTTATCCCTATCCCATGCCCCGGTACGTGAGTTAGTCGAGTTAAATGAGTTTGGCTTGGTTTTTTAAAAGTTTATTTTTTTATTTTTTTATTTAATATTAAATTATTAGCTCTTGAGTTTTTTTTTTTTACTTTTATTTATTCAAGATTATTTTAAGTGTGGATTAGTCAAATTTACACGTGTTGGCTCATGGTTTTTTCATTATGTTTTTTATTGATTTAACTTTGGTTTTTTTAAAAAAAAAGTTTAATCTCAATCTTATAAGTTAGTAGAGTTAACTCAAATTTTTTAAATTTTTATTTTTATTTTTATTATTTGATTAAATTTTATTTTATTTTTTTATTATTTTAATCTCATATCTACAAGGACATCTTTATACAGTATAGAGCGCAACACCACTCTATTTCTATCCCGTTCCTTGCCACTAGTCCGAACTTCAAACTTAACGAGAGTCTCCCGTCTGTCCTTCTAGCAGAAGAAAAATGAAAAAAAAAAAAAATCGTTAGTGAAGAATAATTTAGTTCATTGTCATTGAGACCATCTTCACATTTTACATTTATTTGAATGGAAATAAAGATATTGAAGATTTAATAACTGCATTGGATTTGATGTTAGAGATCATTATTCATACAGCGACTTGGGTAAATTTAATGTGGTAAAATCATCATCAAATTGAGCGCAGCTATCCTCCTTTCTAAAATTTGAAAACCACCAGCAAGCAAATTCCCAGTGAGCTGAAATGGGAGGATCGAAAGATTAGTGGCATAAAGCTCCGAAAAGAACACGAGCAAATTTCTCTTTAGGAACCATCGTTGGGAATGGGAACTGCCCAAGATAATTTCTTTCCCATTAAGTATTTTGCGCTGATGACGAAATGAACCTCTTGCTTTTGCAGAATCAAACATCATAAACAAGTAGAAATGAGTAAGCAAATTATAGACAGGTTAGGGATAGTTGCACTATTAATTAGCATACCAACTTTACTCAATCGAGTAAATTTCGATTTTTTCATGTAAGCACACTGATCTCTTAAAATTTTAAAATCAAGAATTTCTTGACCAAACTCCTTAACTGCCCCTTTTTAACATTTATCAAAAAAACTAGAGTCCTTGTCCACCAACTCTTCCATCGAGTACTTAGAACTTTACTCTTTCTTTTTTTTATTTTAGTACATCAACCTTTTCAACCATGCCAATCAAGTATATATATAATGCATTTTTTATTTTATTTTTGTGGGAATCACATGGTATTCGTTTGCTTGATTAAAATAATAAATATTTTAGTTGAAATAATCTTTAGTTTTTATGTGGATAACTTACCATCAATGAAAAGAGTTTATGTCCTTAACTGTATTTAAATCAATTATTATGATTTAAAATATTTTAATTTATTAAAAACAATCTTAGTAGTCCATATTACTAAAGATGTAACAAAATAAAAGAAAAATTAAAGATGCACGCATTACTAAAGATGTAACAAAATAAAAGAAAAATTAAAGATGCACGCAGCTATCTCTTTGAATGGGCTCGGGGAATCTTGGGCTACCGTTATGGGCTTCTGTCTGGGCAAAATGCTTGTTGTCCTTGACTTTTGCGTTCATATAAAACTGAAGTCGTTTTCCTTGAGACATCGATGGCATGGCATGCGTCCTGCTTGAAAGAAACATATAGCCAGAGATTTTGAGTACGACTACCGAATCCATTGATTTTATCACGATATCAAATCCTCTTAGAATTATGCTTGGGAAAAGACAATAAGCTTGGGAAAAGTGAAACGCGACAATAAAGCCAGAGAAGGAGGGGAAAAGGAGAAACTGTGAAAGGAACTCCTCGCGCATAGAAAAGACAAAGATGGAGTGGATAAAAGTTACCGGCCCCACAAACAGAACATTCACAAAAAAGTTACTCATGGGAGAACAAGTTACTTGATCACTGGTTCATATATATTTTACAGACACTTGGTATCAAGAGACAAAATATACGGATCATAAGTCCAAGAGGACCAGCTAAAGTTGAAAACACACATTTTTCGAGCAGAAAATTGCATCAAATGATCCGCGAACATCACCATCATTGACAAGATGCAGCCTAATTAGTAGAATTGTGATTGAAGCATCTAGTAGATGACCCTCAAAGTTTCCTTTCACGTCTTGTAGCTCTAATCTCTCAAGAACTAGCAACAAAATTAATCTTCAATTTCCCAACAGGCCAAAGAGTAACTCCTTGAGAAACTAACAGCAAGACGTGGCTCAGCGGTTGTGAAGAGGGTCTGAAGCATTTGGAACTTTTCTTTTGCTTGAAAAGAACATATCAAATGAGTGCCTTAAACGTTGCTCTTTCTCCGTGCTCCTTGGCGGCTGCTGGTTTTGCAAGCCATGAACATTCACCGTTGTCTCTTCTTTCCTATCTCCTGAGACGAACAATACAAGAAGAAGTATAACCATTGGCTTCTGCAACACAAAGACTCGAGGGGACTGTTGATAGTGCATTTTTCTACCTATAAATGATTTGGGCATCTTAGCTGAGAGTGAAAAAAGAGAGTTTGCTGCTTCAAATGAGGGAGAGAAATGCGAGATATGGGACCAGCTAGATAGAGAAAGGCAGTGGGATATAAAGTTAAATGGCTTTGTTTGGCAACCCGAGGAGGAGGAAAGAAGTGATTATGTAGTGTGTTATTGAGTTTACTACACCCTGCAAGCAAAGGACGCAACTCACGAAGCAACTTTTTGCTATTTGCCTATATCCTTTGTATTTCACGATATCTTTTTACCATCTGTTTTGCTTTTGTTCTCGCCTTCAGTCCCTAAAATAAGGTCACTATGGTTCCGATTTATAGCAACTTCATATAGAGCCAGAAGAATCAGCTGGCACCTTGAAAGGAGTGGAATCAGACACTTTTTTCTTCTTCATGCAAAGTTTATATAGCAATGAAAGGTAAGAATGTGCGAAGCTTTTTAAGGATATAAAGGACCTTATTTCCTACAATAATCTTTACTTATATTACAAGTTTCTGAGTGGTCAAATCAAGCGCAACTTAACCCACCAACGGTTCTTTCTTAATAACCATTTAATATATGGAATCAAATATGATTGAGTACAAGAAAAGCAAGAAAACTATTGGGTAATATAAGACCAATGATTCCCTAGTGTCACTCCGTGACTGGTGGCTTGCCATGACGAGTACTTTGACAATGAGAAGCCATTGAACTTGGAACCAATAACCTAGCTGTTCATAGCCTTATAAATGAACTGGTTGATGCATGAAAATACAGAGTGAAGAATCTGAGGAGTAATAAGAAGAAGAAGAAAGGGTTGGAAACATCATACAGTTTGCCGAGAATTCAAGTCAAGTTCCTAGATTTTAAGGTTAGAACTGGATGCCGCTATGATTACCGACAAGTGGTGGATTACAAGTGGTTAGAACTACCGAAAAATATAGCTTCTCCCCTTCAAGCTGGAATTTTGGTCCAACTGGAATTGATTAAAGCTCTCAGTGCTGGACCATTTTACTTTTGGGCTCATATACATGTCTCTTTATTGGTCTGGAACTATTGACCAAATGCGGAGGGGGCCTTCTACTCTAGTCTATGCGGAGACAAAACCCTGGTCTTAGCCTCTGTAGCCATGTTCTAGAGAATATATAGGCGATCATTAAAAGGGTGAAGAGACCGGAAGAAGGCGAAGACAGGACTACGAGTTTTTTTCCTGGACTTGCATTGCAAAGTAAAAAAAAAAAATTCACAAACTAGAAAAATAATTCCTAATATTAGACAGTAGTTGATACGCATGCAGTATATACGTAGCTAGGTGTGATGTGCAAGTAGAACTTGTCGAACCAACAAATCTCAGCTCTTCCTTTCTTTTCTCAAATAATTCTCTAGCAATTATATTATGGGTTGTGGATTTTATGATTTGGTGTGTTTATTGTTAGAATTGTTTACATTGCAACGAAGAATCCCATTTGGCTCCAGTGAATTACAAAATCTTCCTTGTTCACTCTAGTCTGGAATATTAGGGCATAAAATTTTGGTTTTACTGGTTTAGAGTAAAAATAAATTGAACCAGATAATATCAAAACTGATTAGTTTTAACTAATTTAAACCAAATCTAAATATAAATGTATATAAAAATATTTCAGTTATATATATATATATACACACACATACTAGTGGTGTTATTGAATTTATTTCATCAAATCTTTTCTAATATTAGTGATGTAATGAGAGTTTTGGTGTTTCTTAACAAAAAATTTTAAATTTTTTTCTCTGTTCATTTACAACCTTTTTAATGTCACGATTCCGAAGAATAATAAGATTAAATTTCATGTTTATAAATAATAACATATATAAATTATACTATTGTAGTAAAAAAATTCCTAGCTGTATTATTTGACTAATATTTTTAAAAAAAAAAAAACGTGTCTACAAACAAAAATAGTCAAAACACTTTTCATTGTAGCAGTTGGTGTTTTGGATCCCTTTTCCTTTTCCAGATGCGAAGGAAGACAAAAACAACCCCTGATTACGCAACACAATTTTTAGGAAAAGAAACTCCAGCCCATGTTTTCTAATAAAATCTCCAGGCACCCCACTAGAGGAGGTGGGCGTGTTTAGCTAGCCAATCTACACATCTATTGCTCTCCGAAACACATGGCACTAGGCTATCTCCCGCAGTATTGAGGAAAATATGCATAGTTAGGAAGGCGATGCCAGTTCGGCAATGTCTCAACTTGCTGGTGCAAATCATAGCGGCAGTCAAAATCTTGGCAGCTGCTGTGGCACTGGCACCCAAGGCAAATGATGATTTTCCAAAGAAGGTGCCGATTTCATGGTATGCCACGACGTGTTTGGGGCAAAGGGGTGGGAAAATAGAGAACCATATAATAGTAGTCATGGTGTTTTTGTGCATTCCATATAAAAGAATCTGCCCAATTTCCGCCATAGTCACTGAACCCAGAACAAAGTTATTGCTTCGTTTGTGGATAAGGCACCGTTTCGATTAGACAACTCTCTGCTCCAACCTCCTGAGTCCTCAATCCACCCACCACCCAGGTCATGTTGTGAATGGGAGCTTCAATTGTCAGCACCTTACCGGCATATTAAAGCGAGTGTAGAATTGGGCTCTTCCTGTTTCCTCAGGAACATTATTGATTCTATGTTCGTTCTCCATGCACTTTGCCCTGTACAAGACAAATTTACGAGCCCACTAGGACGAAGGAAGGCGAAATGTTCCTCAAGTTCAAAGAAAATATACCCCTGTACGCCTCTCATCATTGCAATTAGCAAATAAAACCTGGTTAGAATCAACAAATCATCCGTTAGTTTTGCATACATGGTAATTTTCCTACAACTTTGACATGTCTGGCAAAAAATAAATTTCTATTGAAGTTCCAGGGATGAAAAAGTACAAGTAGCATGATCTTAAGTTCTACAGAAGTAGTTGTGCAGACTGCAGAACTCTGTGCTCCTAGAGCTTGGCTACTATTGGTCTCTTTGCGCATCATCTAGCTGTTCCCTTCTTCGACCACTCTGATTAATCAATGCGTCTCTTGCAATGATTCAAGTGATTTCAATAAGAACTTGAAAATTCTACTAACATATTAATCCAAGATCATAAATTACTAAGCAGTTAAAGATTGATGGTTGGCAAACTGAGGACTGCCAATTAATTATGTGCATTAAAGTGTCAAAAACGCTACCAGGACAGAATCAAACTCCGGGACCATTCAGCAAACATTGGGGAAAGTAACCAAAAATCATGGCGGGCAACCGTTATAACTTTGATCATGATATGACAGTGTTGGAATTTAAGCGTGGTTGCCAAATTCGAATCATAAAGTTGCTTCAAATCAGACCGGTTCAACGCAAAAGGAGGAATATAGACAGGAAACAACATGTGAATGCTCGGCTTTAACATGGGTAATATTGACATAACTGACTATGCCCCTGCGATACCACCAAGAACAAGCCGTGGGGGCACGGGCAGTATTAGGGAAAACAAACATTAGAAAGGCAGGGCATGAAAATTAAAATCTTCACATATCCATTGCTACTTCCTTGTTAACCTCCTTTCAAATCAATAGACGGTTAAGATATTTTTCAGAACACTGAACTAACAGGAGTTACAGGACCATCAGTCAACCAGAATGATAAAACATTTAGCCATGGTTACGCCAGAGATAGTGAAGAAGTTAATTCCAATGAACGGTTGAACTTGGGTCTTGGCAGGAACAGCTGCATGATGGATATTGAGCAAGGTTCACAATCAAAATTCACTGCCAGCAAAGTTTTCTCGTGCAACTTCTGCAGGAGAAAGTTCTATAGCTCACAAGCACTTGGTGGGCACCAGAGTGCCCACAAGAGGGAGAGAGGAGCAATCGAAGGTACCAGTGGGAGAGGCATATGGCAATGATCGGTGTGCTTGCTGGTAAAACAATATTCCAGTCACTTGGCGGTCAGCCCCGTTCACTTGTCCACGAAACAAGTAGGGAATGGGGTCCTTGGATAGCAAGATTCAACAACGATGGCAAGGGATTTGGGGTGACCCAGAAAGCAATTGTGCCCGTGGAAGCAACGAGAGGAGAATGGCCAGGTAGTTTTCACATGGTATAAGAACACATACAACCATCAGAGCTGCTTAACTTTGACCTATCCCTACG
The DNA here is from genome assembly GCF_000495115.2 of Populus euphratica. Taxonomy (NCBI): domain Eukaryota; kingdom Viridiplantae; phylum Streptophyta; class Magnoliopsida; order Malpighiales; family Salicaceae; genus Populus; species Populus euphratica. The sequence goes on from NW_011502581.1 coordinate 13,939, forward strand.
GCTTTAACACTACAAATTATTTTCCACAATTCAATGAAAATCCTTATGTTAAAAGACTTTCCTATTTAACAAAATTTTATTAAATCACCAGTAACTGGCAGCCACAGTGCGAGTATGAAAAGTCTAAATCCTTTAAGTAGATGTTTTGCTGGAATAACAAAAATGAATCGCAACAGCCACCTCCACCTGGTTTATATCGAAAAAACCATTGAGTCTGAGATTTAGGCTTTGGTAATAATGGTTAAGTACTTCTCTGCTCAGCAGTAATCAGAGTATGCCATTAGGGCGTTGCGCATTCATTTTTGCACCATTAATGTTTTGTTCTCTTAAAAACAATTTTAGTATAAATCTGACTTTCATGAGACAAAGGTGAGGCTTCATATTTACCAATTTTGAAGCATATGGGATATAAACCGTTCTGATACTCCAGCATAAGAGAAAATTCACGTTCTCATAATGGCCATTTAGCATCTAATATCAGAACCAAAAACAAAAATTTTAACATTTACAAGACCTCCGTAGGAGATTCAAATATTCTACCAGTGAGAAGAGTTAGCAATAGCACAGTTACCCAACTGCTGGTGTTAAAAATGCCATTCATACTCCAGGTAAAAGTCCCCAAGCATCAGAACCACAGTTCATTCCACATGGCCAACAATTCACTTCCAGTAGTATCCCAATATCAATCAAGATTTCATAGCAAATCCAAAATGGCATGGTTTGTGTTACGAATCCACACTTCTAGGGCTTCCTGAGCGGGTAGCAATTTCCATCACTTGTCATAACCAGAAACATATAATGAACAGGCCAACTGTTGCATTTAAACCTCTTCGAAATATAAAGCTGGTAACTCTGGGGGGGAAGGCATGTTTGCCACACACTTGAACTGTCCCAGAAGAAAAATTCAATGTAAACAAAATGCCTTTTTACAGTGCGAGAATTCAACTCAAAATCCTCAGTAGTTCTGACAGAAATTAATCATACCTTATGCTGCTTGTATTTTTCTCTTACAGCTTGCAATCCACCTCCTCTTCTACTCAAATACAAGTCATGTATGATGAGAACACATTCCCTTAGATCAGCTGCCTTGTATCCAGTGTATTGTTGCAAGGTTGAACTCTGTATGAACAAAAATTAGAAACTGCAATCCAAAAATGACTGCCAATACAAATTAATAGCCCTGGAATTACTTACCCAAGGATTTGTCTTGGGTCGCATCAGAAATCTCGTAAGAAATATAACAGAAGCAGCCACCAAAGAAGGTAAAAATTTCACACAATTGTAATCCAACAAGCTCAACTCAGCAAGGTAGAATCCGAGGAACTCAAGCTGCAAATTTGAAGTCTGCAGAAGGCACAAAGATTACACCAGTCAACAACAATAAGAAATACCTCACATTACTGAGCATACAAACTATTAACCTTCAATAAAGAAGAATGAGGTCACACTTACTTTGTAATCCTCTAGAGCAACCCTAGTGAATCTCCTGCAAGACCAGCATGACAAACAATACCAAAAATCAGCCCTCCAAACAATGAACCTTCCATGGTATGTAAATCACCAATTGCAGGTAGACAAAAAGAGCTACATCAAAACATTTTTAAATCTTACCTTAGAAATGTCTTTATCGTAGGATTCCCCATTTCAAATTTCAAAGATTTAAGTATATGAGCTTCCATTTTAACCACCTTTACAATCACATAAACCGCCATTAATTAAAATGATAAACAGAAAACCAGAGCATGAACACTGAAGATCTAAACCCATAAAACAAACAAACAAAATAAGCATATTCAGTTACCTCTTCCTTGGTGTATGTATTATCTGTAATGTAGCAAAAATCTTCCACATGTGGAGGGTTGATTTCTTCATACTTTCTACTTGCCAGAACAAAATGAAACAAAAAAAATACATAAATTAATTAAACAGAACTCAAACCAGACTTAAAAATATGGACAGAAGTCAAGGGATCCCGTGTCTTACGAGGCAATGAGCATAGAAGAAACACCAAGAAGCTGAAGCCTCTGCCTGCTGAGAACGTTGAAAGACAAGAATCTGTCAACGTAAGAAACAGTAAGATACAAGGTGTCAGAGACAAGCTTGTATTCCTCTGCGACCTCCACCAACCAATCCACCAAAATCCCTCTCATATTAGGACTCACATCTTTTTGAACCTTCTCAATGTAATCAGGCAGTGGCCTTCTTTTTGGATCCACCTGAAAAATAAACCCCAATTAACACAAACCCTAATTACATTTCCACTACTCAGACCACATAAAACCAATCCTTACCTCCATTTTATGAAGATACTCATAAATATCAGAAGCATATGGTGCACACATTTGGGGATCTTCAGGTTTCCCGTCAACATCCTCTTTGAGAACACCCTCCTTCTTCGTTGAAGCCCCCTTCCTTGCCTTTGGCTTTGCTTTTGCTTTCTGCTTCTGGGGCTCATTCGATGAAACAATGGCGTTTGATAAGTTGGGCAGCTCTCCCAGCACAACCCTCTTCTTATTCAAGGGTTGGTCCTCCGTGGAAGCCAGCGCAGCCGCCCTCTTTTTGGCAGCGCGAGTAACGCGGGTGCAGTTCTCTTGCTCTGGCATTGAACTCATTTTACACTTCTTCGCTCACTGAGTCAAGAGTCTCCTTTTAGATTAGGAGTGAGCGAGAGAGAGATAGATAGAGAGCGAGGGCTTGTGATTGTGAGGAGGGAGAGGTTTTGTAATGGTGGAGAGAGGGAACGTAAGAGGAAGCGCCATGTTTTTTGTTTTTGAAAAGAGGGGACTTGGCGCTTGTTACGTTTTTGCGTGTTTTTATTTTTGAGGTTTTGGAGATTTTACGTTTTGCGGTTTGGGGGGTTGGCTTTGAATTTTAAAACCATACCCAAGGAGTGGAGGCATGCTGTAGGCGGGTCTCATTTTTTATGTCAAGGGAGGGAGGCGGGTCTTGTTTTGGCGAGATTTTTCAGAAATGTTTGGGGCCTTCTCTGGCATCCTCGTCCTCCATTTCCTCACAGCTGTTTGATATTTATTGCCTTCCACCTTCCAAACTCCAATCCCTCTTCTTTATTTTTGTATTTAAAAAAAAAAAAAAATTATGTTGATTTTTTATGTTTTAAAATTATTTTGATGTGATATATTAAAAATAATTTATAAAATAAAAAAATTATATTTTTTAAAATTAATAATATTTTTAAAAATAACTCAAACCAAACTCTCAGACGTCATATCTACCATTACTTTTAAGGCAAGATGACAGTAATGCCTTCAAGTTTACCCCCCTTGAGAAAAGAGTCCTCGTATATTAAATACAAACACCCCCGGGAGACCACTCGGATTTCATCTATTTCAGGGAACTAGTAAGGGTTTATTTGTTACTGTGTTGCAAATGGTGTTTGAAAAATTAAAAAAACAAAATAATTTTTTTAATAATATTTTTAAATTATTTTATTGTATTGATATTAAAAATATTTTTTAAAAAATAAAGATATATTATTTTCATATATATATATATAATAGCAATTATTTTTATTACATTTACACGGGTTGCCATTTCTAATACGGGACTTAAGTCTTGTATTGGATTAGCCCCCAAATCAAATTTTAAAAGCATGATAATAGTTATTTTTCACATGACCTGGATCTTATCTAGATTTAACCCAAATTATATTTTAAAATTATAATAATAATTACTTTTATTTTTTTATAAAACCAAGTCAACGATCAATCTCGATCGTGACATGGCCTTGATCTAGGTCAACTTTTAAGTTGGGGTTTTAAACTATAATAACAATCACTCTTACTTTTATGTTGACTTGAATATTGACCAATAACTTAGATTTTGCCACCGATCGACTTTCGAATTAGATTTTAATACTATGATAATAATTATATATATATTAAATAATTTTGAAATTAAATTTTTTTTACAATAATATTTTAAGAGTAAAAAGTATTATATCTAGAGACATCCCTTCCATCCCTCCAGTTTTGAGAGCACAAAACTCACTCCAAAATGATTACAAAAATATATTTATTTTTATGTTTTTATCTCTATTTTTGAATTAAACATGTTTTTATTTTCATTTTTTTAATATTTTTTGTCACATAATATTAACCGATTGCTATCTCAAAAGTATTGTAGAAGATGATGCATAAATGATAATAAATGCCATGTTCGCATGATGCCGCAAGCTTGTGGCATGTTTGTGTATTTGTTATGGATGTATGAGAAAAACAAAGATAAATATATAGAAAAAATCTGTTACAATGTGCAATATTTTCAAAGAAAAAAATAAAAAGTTAAATTTTTAACCAGATTAATATTTAAAAAATAAAATGAACTAAGAAAAATCTAGAAAAAATTATACAAAAAAATAAAAAAAAAATCATGTTGGAAAATGCTGTAGCAATCTATAATATTTCATAAAAAAATTCACAGTTGTAATTCTCAACCAGCTTAATATTAAAAATAATAAAATCAATAAAGATATTTTTGAAAAAAAATCATATAGGGAACACTGTAGTAATTCACGGTGTTTTTAAAAAAACTACAAAGCTAAATTCTCAATCAGCTTAATATAAAAAAAAAAAAATTGATAAAGACAATTCAAGAAAAAATCATAAAAAAAATAAAAAAACATGTGAGGAAATACTGTAGCAATCCACATTGTTTTTTATTAAAAAAACTACGAAGTTAGATTTTCAACCAACTCCATGTTAAAAAAAATAAAATCAATAAAAAAAATTCTA